>NW_020439120.1:906749-983319 GCF_000699045.2 Agrilus planipennis
ACCGAGCGGCATGGCCTAGAGGTCTAGACCATTGCTTAGCATTCGGGAGGACGCCGGTTCGATTCCGGGTCCGTCTGCCTTGGTCCAAGTTTTTCTGTGGTTTCCTTGGATCACCTAGGCAAATACTGAGGCAGTAATATTCCACAGATAATCTTTCATTCTCTTCTGTCTTCATTTCGTCCGTCTCATCTTTCTCACCCTAACCACCACCCATCCATTCCCACGATTCCTGAAAGGAGGCTGAAGAGGGCCTTCCGCCCTACTTTCCGGCGTAGTCCGAAGGGACTGCCCGCCCACCAGCATTAATGACTGGTGGAAATGAAACACCCAAAAGTTTTAAAGTTTTTTAAACCAGACTAACCAAACACATAAAAACACACGGTTGAAGAGGACCTGAATTGATGAATCCTACAACGGCCTGAGCTAGAGGGGTTTCAGTCGGTAGGTCCGAGGACACCTTCCTCGGGAATCCGACACTACCCAGTCGTACGGATGGCTGGGTGTCATTTTGAAGAAAACAAAAAAGAAAACCAGACTAAGACAAGTCACTAAAGAACAGCAGTAGAACTTTCAGTACTCAAGGTGATAGAGATCACGGAGACGAAATGACACTCTGATGCACAACACTGCAACGTAGAAGGTAACGGGAAACCACTGCATTATGATACCCCGAGTACAAGGTATACTCTTACAACTCTACAACTTAAATGATAGCGTCCTCTAGAGTTAAGTACTCCGGACGTAAAGCAGTTGTCCGAGTGAAGACTACCTTATGTGAACTCATCCAGAATTTCAATAGGAAATGTTGCAATATTTCACGAATCGGAGCATGGAATATTAGAATAATGAGGCAAACAATAAAATTAGAAAATATGACCACAGGAGGATGGAGAAACGAATAATAGGGGCATAAATACAGAATGTAATATGGAACTACATTACGCCGTACCTAGATTACGCAGCTAAGGTATATTAGGTTTTAAACAGAACAAAAGTAGGAAACCTTGATTTGGGACGATTAGTACTTTCTTAATGACGTTGTTGGGAATACCTAATCTTGTGAAGCATTAAGAAGTATTTATATTAAAGTAGATAAAAGCAGTAAGAAAAGATTAACTTTAGAAAGTCTGAGCATGCTTACAAAATAATACAGAATCCCTTTTAACCTAAACTGTTACCGAAGGAACAAATCGTTTAAAAGTAATTGGAAGGAATAAAGGCTAAAGACATCACGTAGTTAGTAAGAAAGATTTATTCCTGGTATTGGTTCTGTTCCTAATATATGATCTCGATGTAGTTTGATATAAGTGCATTCCTGCTATCAGTTTTTCAGTAGTGATTACCACATAGTGCTTTTTTCTATCTTTGGTTTTGATTTTGTTCCCATTTATATGGAGATGATTAGATCTAGTACTTGATCTAAAATATTTGAATAAATAAGTAGGTTTATCCTTGCTTGAGAAGTAAAGATTTTGTAATTTCCTACTGGCATCTTTTAGATTTTTGATGGACGACTAGCTGTGGTCTTTGGCGGTCTTAAATCTTACATATACATAAATAAAATTAATGGATTTCTACTATTATTCAACCACCCTCTGGTGCTGGAATGGGGGTTTTAATCTTCCACATGTAGTATGATCATACAACGAATCTCTTGAAATGGAGGTCATTGATACACCATTCCTAGCCAGAGAGAGAGAGAGAGAGAGAGTGTTGCTTGCCGTCTTAGTATTGTTACGCAGTGGAGTTTTAGAGAAACTTAAAAACCATTTTAGACTTTAAAACATATTTCAATATTAATTAAATATTTCATAATATAACGTTGCAATGAAAATGTGTCAATATTGTAAGTCAACATATTAGTTATATTCAATTTATAAGTATATGTAAATCATCTAGCGTTTGAAAATCTACACTATTAATTAAAATATGTAATTACTTATTGGAATATGATTGAATCAACTCAATTTTCGCCTGTTTGCAGATCATAAGTGCTTTTTCTAATCATAAGACCATTATTAGCGGTAACCCAATTATAGTGGTAACATGAGATGTTGAATTTTTGAAGGATATACAATGAGATAACGATCTTCGTTTTTCTTTTAAACTGAAACCTTTTATGCGAGCCCACGAAGTACAGGATCTATTAAATAATACTAATTTAAAGAGGTATCCTTGAGGGACTCCTGACAAAGTCTTAGATTCTTCCAAATAGGATTGATTTTGTTAGTCCCAGATACTATTCCACAGATAAGAATTTAGTCAATTAGGAAGATTTCCACTAACAGCTAACAATTCCAACTTATATAATAAAACCTTGTGGTCTACTCTATCAAAGGCTTTATAAAAATCCGAATAAATAGCGAGAACACAAAACCGTGGTGATGGTCCATGAATAATTCTTAAACATAAAATTAAATGTCGGTAATATTAGAACCTCAAAAAATTTGGAAAGAGACGATTGAATGCATACTTGTCTATAATTTGTAAGAAGCTTCTTGTCCCCTTATTTAAAGGAGGAAATTATACATAAATGATTTTTTTCCATTGTTGAGGAAGGACATTTATTGATAGTGACTTATTGAAAATAAAAATCAGTGCTCACATAATCCAACTGCACATTCCCACAGGAATAAATTACGTAACCAATCAGGAACTCTTATTTGGATTCAGTTTCAATAATCCATTCAGAATATTTTTATAAATTCAGTATTGTTCAATTGAATATTCCTCATATTACTACCCAGATTATCCCTCATTTTATTAAATAAGGGTGCAAATGGGTTGCACATTTCGTCTGCTCCTTCACCTTCCGTGTCCAACCAATAAACTGAATTTGGATTACTCTTTTTTTGGATATTTGAGAATAACATTTCTATTAACAGGCCCATTTCTCTCTATAACTTCTTTCAAAAATTTATAAAGCATTTTTGCCATATCATCCACATTGTATGATTTGTATAACTGAACCCAAGTAGTGTTTAATAAACTGTTATTAATTGCACCATAATTAGCTTATTTTGGTATTATATCTAAAATATTCTCACTGATTTTCTAATTTCGTTAGATGTACACTACCAGCTTTGTAAATTTTTAAATCAAGATTAAAAAAACATATATATAAGATGTCATTTTTATCATTGACTAACGGACCCGACAAACGTTGCCCTGTCTTAACTATGAATATTAAATTCGAATTGGTACAGTTAATAAAACAAATAATTATTCAAATCAAAATGTTTATTATTCTAATGCCGTATGATGTATAAAAATGTATTCCTATTTCCATTGGTCATGGCATCAGGCGTGAACGTCAATTTCCCTCATTCCTTTTTGGTTGTATTTGTTCTTATGAAAGAAAAACTTAACAAAGTTGCGCGGAATATTGTGAAATAAATTTTGCCCATTTGTACTTCCTTACAATGATATTGATACACATTCATTCAGGTCATTGGGGGTGCATAAACACATCCTAAAACGATATTTACATGAGTTCTGTTTTGATGGAGTTTCTCACTTTACATACTTCACCACCTTGAGATTTAGAAGTTGTAAGTATATCTCTATCTCTTCTACTTAAATCAATTTTATTTCTGTGACTGTATATTCAAATTTAATGGGAAACATCCTCAAAAACATGCTTTTGCAAAAAAATAAACCTGGATCGTCTTGCGACATGTGTTATTTTTAACAGAGCGACTGAGTAGCTATAGATAGTTCTATTTAAATTAAAAGCACTACAATACTACTTATCTCTAAATTTTCAATGTTTTCCTAAGAAATACCTATTTTTCTAGTAATATAAACAAAAACTATTAATATATTGATCTAATATTACCTTATCAGAATGAAAAGGTGGCACTTGTATCTAATAGATATTTCCTTCAAATTTTTTTTATATATAAACGCTTAGAACACTGCATTCGCTTCAAAAACAATTTAACAAACGTATTGAAGACTAATTTGGTTTCTGTTCAATAATTAAAACTTTTTAAAATTCAAAATGAATAGCAAATTGTTAATTGCTTTTCTAGCTTGTATTGTGATAGCTGTAACTGCATCTTCGGTAGAAGAAAAACCTCCCCGACCTGCCTACACAAAAATTGATGGATCGTTTCTGAAGAACAAGCAGGAGAAAACTGACGAACTCAAAGAGGTAAGCATTTTAATATTCCATAGTAGTGCAATTTGTATTGTATATATTAACAGATACGCTCGAAATTGCTTGTTTTTGATTATCTTTTTCCATACTTTTTATACAAATGTAGTGAATTTTCTATGTGAAGCACGTATTTATTAGACTACACGTTAAAAATTCAATTTTTTCCGCCATCTCCTAAAAAGCGTCATTTGATGGGAAAAGACAATAAAAAATTCTTTTTCTGTTAAAAACGACGTGTTGCAAGACGATAAATTGAGAATTTTTCATGACAAATATATTCCCTGAAGTATAAATAATTTCGTAAAACAAATGAATAAAATTTCGAAAATTCTACAGTTAATAAATTATACATCGTATTTATTTATTTTAGAAATACGCCTACGGCAGTGACAAAAATATACAAAGAACCAGACTGTATGTTTGTACCTCTAAAATTTTTCTATGAATAATAAAAACAAATTAATAATTATAAGTAGGTATAAACACAATTGGAATTCGTACCTAATTATTTATTTCACGCACCTGAAACTACTACAAGACACCCTATACCAGGGATGGCGAACCAATGGCACGCGTGCCATTGGTGGCACGCGACACAATATTTTGGGCACGTCGCTAATGTTTCTGTCATTGATTCTTTAATCAACGAATTTTTAGCAAGATTTTCTCACTTCAGAGAATTATCGGCAATACTAATACGAAAGTTTATTATGTACCCTGATGTGACATTTGATAAAATAAATTGAAGAATCTGAAATTCAGCTGATTGATTTCTAGTCTAGTTCANCTATAGCTACAAGCTATCCAAGGATGGTACTATAGAATGTCACCTCAAGGTAGGCCTAGTGGCGTCATCTCTTGGTTAGGCCGGAAACTTATCAATCCACCCTCGTAAATGTCCTGTATATTTTACAGATTCAGTTGTAGAATTGTTCCCACTATCTATCCATATTACACTTCCCTATACCCATCACTTTTGGGTTTTCTGTTATTTACATGTTTTATAATGAGCAACTAAAATGATTGAATTTCTAGCAAAGTTAATAGTTAACTACCGCTAATTATAGCAAGCGGTGGCAAATCTATTGTTCTTTATTTGTATTTTGTCTCTATTTACTTATCATTCTTCTTGCTGTTAAATTACTAAATTTATAAACAGCTAGTAAAATAAAAGTTTTTTGCAGAGATTAGATGTCAAAGCGATCAATTCAACTCTCAAATTATTATTTAGTCGTTGGTAATTGGTAATATAGATTTAGTCATCCTATAAATACTTAACGAAATTATTATTGTATATTTTACAGTTGTATAATATAAAGAAGCATCTATAAAATCAGAAATAACTCCGTGTTAAATGAGATAAATCATAGAAATAAATATTAATTATTGCTCTGATACTGATAGCTCAAAAAAAAAATGTTATATGTTAGACTTTCGGACCTCCACGTCTTTATTTATTACACACTTACAACGTTTCAACTGTGTAATATCTCCAGTCGTTATCCGGTAAACTTAAAACTACGGGATTTATATAGTTAAGTGATTATTCTGGTGTGGCGTTTCGTTATGGTAGATTAGGTTGCAGATCCGGAATTACTTTCAACAGCGGTTTTCATATGTTGCAGATTTCCACACTTCAATGGCTAAACGTTGATTGTTGCTAGATGAATGCCGCTTCTTTAAATTCACACCGGAACCAGTGCTTTTCCAATTGAAGAATCTCTGCCTTCTCCCAACTAATTTGGTGATTGCTCATCCAAGCGTTTGCCGCTATGCCGGATCGTGTTGTTTTTCCTTTCTTGGTGTGTGATAAATGTTCTTTTATCCGGTTTGTCAACGGTCTCTTTGTTTCCCCAATGTAGAACTGATTGCATTCACATGGAATCTTATATATACAGTTATTCGTTTCTTTTTGTGTTGAAGGTTTCGTTTTCATGAGATGACTCCTCAGAGTCTTGGACGAATAGAAAGCTGTTTTTATTCCAAAATGGTTGACCAATATTCTAGTCTTGTCAGATATTCCTTTTATGTATGGTAGTCGTAGTAGTTGTTTGTCCTCTTGATTTTTTAATGTTGATCCGTTGACCTTATATTGCTGTATTACGTTATCCAACAGTTTATCTGGATATTCGCATTTCTTGAGATCATTACGTACGTTGAAGGTTTCTTTTTTGTAGATTTTCCATCATATTGAATGTGATGACTTATTACTCTTCGTTTGGTAGGGTCCGGATGATTTGAGGCTTGGTTGAGATATTGCCCTGTGTGTGTTGGTTTCCGAAACACGTATATCTTGAGTATGCTCTGATTCCTTGTAACTAAGACATGTAAGAAAAGAAAGCTGTTGTTGTTTTCCCTCTCTATAGTAAGGTTGATTGTTGGTTGTGGCTGATTTATGTGTTCTTACAAGTTTTTTAATTTCTTGTCATCGCCATTCTATATGACGAATGTGTTATCCAAATATCTTAGCCATAATTTCGGTATATCTGGTGCTATGCTAAATGCTGTTACTTCAAAGTGTTCCATATATATGTTGACAACCATCGGTGATAGCGGTGGTCTCATAGGTAGGTCATCCTTCTGTGAGTAAAAATTATTCCACACTTGAAAGTACGAGTTGAACAAGCAACAACGCAGAATGCAGGATTGCAAACCCCAGTATAAAACTGTTTTGTATCCAGCTCCGTGTTATACATTCGAACTTTTGTTATACCTAATAGCACTACTTGTTATTTATTTTGCTTTTTTATTAATGGTCAATATACCACTATATCGAATGATTGTTGGTTTTTGAATTGCCTGGTTTTATTTAGCGTTATCTCAATTGGGTTACAATAATCGAATAATGATTCTGATTTTGCTTTCTTTAAAAACAGGCAGCACCCCCTGAAGTGAAAATTGCTCCCTTGTCATTGCTATGCTGGTTGCTATGCACCCCTTCAGGACCAGGTACTCAAGCTATAAATACTGGCATGACGTAGTTGTTTGGTGCTTACATGGAACGGGGTCATAAACAGGTCCCATATTGAATAGGTCCAACGGTTCCTGAGCTTTCACGAAGTTGTTGTAGAAACCAGAGTGGGTGGACCGGCTTGCGCGTTTCGATTATTTAAGGAGCCGGACCATAGGTTCAACTATAAAGAAAGGGGTTTGAGAAACCAGACTACCGAGCGGCATGGCCTAGAGGTCCAGACCATTGCCTAGCATTCGGGAGGACGCCGGTTCGATTCCGGGTCCGTCTGCCTGGTCCAAGTTTTTCTGTGGTTTCCTTGGATCACCTAGGCAAATACTGAGGCAGTAATATTCCACAGATAATCTTTCATTCTCTTCTGTCTTCATTTCGTCCGTCTCATCTTTCTCACCCGAACCACCACCCACCCATTCCCACGATTCCTGAAAGCAGGCTGAAGAGGGCCTTCCGCCCTACTTTCCGGCGTAGTCCGAAGGGACTGCCCGCCCACCAGCATTAATGACTGGTGGAAATGAAACACCCAAAAGTTTTAAAGTTTTTTAAACCAGACTAACCAAACACATAAAAACACACGGTTGAAGAGGACCTGAATTGATGAATCCTACAACGGCCTGAGCTAGAGGGGTTTCAGTCGGTAGGTCCGAGGACACCTTCCTCGGGAATCCGACACTACCCAGTCGTACGGATGGCTGGGTGTCATTTTGAAGAAAACAAAAAAGAAAACCAGACTAAGACAAGTCACTAAAGAACAGCAGTAGAACTTTCAGTACTCAAGGTGATAGAGATCACGGAGACGAAATGACACTCTGATGCACAACACTGCAACGTAGAAGGTAACGGGAAACCACTGCATTATGATACCCCGAGTACAAGGTATACTCTTACAACTCTACAACTTAAATGATAGCGTCCTCTAGAGTTAAGTACTCCGGACGTAAAGCAGTTGTCCGAGTGAAGACTACCTTATGTGAAGTCACCCAGAATTTTAATAGGAAATGTTGCAATATTTCACGAATCGGAGCATGGAATATTAGAATAATGAGGCAAACAAGAAAATTAGAAAATATGACCACAGGAGGATGGAGAAACGAATAATAGGGGCATAAATACAGAATGTAATATGGAACTACATTACGCCGTACCTAGATTACGCAGCTAAGGTATATTAGGTTTTAAACAGAACAAAAGTAGGAAACCTTGATTTGGGACGATTAGTACTTTCTTAATGACGTTGTTGGGAATACCTAATCTTGTGAAGCATTAAGAAGTATTTATATTAAAGTAGATAAAAGCAGTAAGAAAAGATTAACTTTAGAAAGTCTGAGCATGCTTACAAAATAATACAGAATCCCTTTTAACCTAAACTGTTACCGAAGGAACAAATCGTTTAAAAGTAATTGGAAGGAATAAAGGCTATAGACATCACGTAGTTAGTAAGAAAGATTTATTCCTGGTATTGGTTCTGTTCCTAATATATGATCTCGATGTAGTTTGATATAAGTGCATTCCTGCTATCAGTTTTTCAGTAGTGATTACCACATAGTGCTTTTTTGTATCTTTGGTTTTTATTTTGTTCCCATTTATATGGAGATGATTAGATCTAGTACTTGATCTAAAATATTTGAATAAATAAGTAGGTTTATCCTTGCTTGAGAAGTAAAGATTTTGTAATTTCCTACTGGCATCTTTTAGATTTTTGATGGACGACTAGCTGTGGTCTTTGGCGGTCTTAAATCTTACATATACATAAATAAAATTAATGGATTTCTACTATTATTCAACCTCCCTCTGGTGTTGGAATGGGGGCTTTAATCTTCCGCATGTAGTATGATCATACAACGAATCTCTTGAAATGGAGGTCATTGATACATCATTCCTAGCCAGAGAGAGAGAGAGAGAGAGAGTGTTGCTTGCCGTCTTAGTATTGTTACGCAGTGGAGTTTTAGGGAAACCTAAAAACTATTTTAGACATTAAAACATATTTCAAAATTAAATAAATATTTCATAAATATAACGTTGCAGTTCTTTCAAAATTCATAAAACAGATATAGAGTTCATTTGCAGTAAGCGAAAAGAATTATCTATGTACAGGCAGAAATTAACGCAAGTTCGACAGTTCTGGTTATTGTGAAAATTATGGAACTTCACGAAGTCATCAAAAAAGACAAAGAGGGTTTCTAACCCAGCTAATATCGCAAATTTCGTCAGTTTTTTCACTAAATCAGATAAATCAAAGAAACTTCTAGAACCAGTGAATGACCAATGTTGAACCATGTACAAATAATCAGTGGTTCATCAATAAGTTTAGTGCGTGGACGGAGGTCGATGGTCTAATCGCGAACAGTCGACTGGGGAACGCGTTAACAAAAAGTCTCTACCCTTAAGAGCATAACCGGTAGGAATCCTTAAGTGTTCGTGGCACTACCTCCTGACCAGGATGATTGCAACGCTCTTATCAATGTAGCTAATTTTTTTAACTTTTACGGTGTATCAATCTTAAATCTTAACTAGTCCACCAAACCAATCCAAAGGTTATATTATATTTGGGATTGACTATGTTTATTCGTTTAATATTGTACCTATGTAGTTAGTCGAAGTCATTAATAATTTTAGTAGACGTCTTGAAGCCTGTATTCTAGCAGACGGTTCTAATGTCAATTTTTGTAATGTATGTATTTAGCCTTTTATAGGAGTAGCGTAGTAGTTAGCTGTTTATATTTACTTTACACAACGCAACCGTCACTGCTTACATTCTCTATCGGTGTAGCTGCTTATTTGATTCCAATTTTCCTTACAGCCAGAGGTACGGATTGTAACTTCTGATGTTTTTACAATGTCTTTATTCCTTTACTCACCATGCGATTCCCTATTGCTTCTGATTAACACCCTCTAAATCTTGTATTGCTATTTATTTCAGAAACTCTCTCTCTTTGTTGAATGTTGAGAAAGAACTATAATTTGAACAAAATGTAGGAAATACTACAAACGGCGCAGTAAACGCCATCTGTAGCACGATGCTACATTTTAGGATTACATATGCTCCAACAAGGTCCACTTGTGTGGATATCTACTTGCTGAAAATGAATCCCGGCGTAGCCAACCTCAACGTGATAGGCACGTTAGCTTAATCGAATAAAATAATTCGAAGTGGTCTGTATTCTGTCGAAACTGCCAGACGCGGATCGCGATTTCAATCTTTTTGGATCTCATCAGCGCGTCGCAGACCACTTCGAATTATTTTATTAAGATGTAGGAATTTTATTAAAATGTAGAAAGGAACTAGCAATCTGAGTATATACCTACATTACTGTCGAAACAAAATTGGTATCAAAATAATACTTTGCTAGTGGCACATTTCAGAAAAGATTTCTTTATTTGAAATTGTTTTGGTTCTTATAATTTCGGTTCAGTCATTTATAAATTAAAGAACACCTGCAGATAACAGTCTACTATCTTTTTAGGATTTTATTGATAATAAAAACAACACAGTTTTCAGGTGAAATAACCGCTGTTTTGTTTAATTTCGGCTAATAGATAAGATACGACAAGAAAATATTACAAATAACATTACAAATAGAGATTAATTTCGGGATTTCCATTGCTCCTGTTTCTTATAATTTACCGAACGAAAACATGTTTTGTTTTTCATTATTATTAATTATTTGTTTAAACCCACGTTAATCACTATCCGTAGTTAGCAAAATTAAAAATTTTTAAATCGATCTGAAACCTAAAAAGATTACGTACCTACATATATCATTTTAAATGACATTAAATAAAAATTATCCGAAACCCCTTCGAATGCTCTTTATTTGCACATGTCTGTCCTTTGTAATAAATTTCAAAGTTAGAAGTCATTAAAAAAAATTCAATGGCAGGTTGCGGGAATAATTTAATAATAACGAAATAACAACTGTAGTGATTTTTAAGCAGCCTATATGCTGACTGTAAGGGTGAATAAAAGATGCTCTAGTTTTTTCCCTTAATAAAACAAACTTTATTAAACGAATAGTTAAATTTATATAAAAAAAGGACAAAACAATGGTTACAAAGGTGAGTCCGCGTGTGGCTCGGGATTTAAATTACAACGAAAACTTAACACTATGCTAACTCTAATCACAAGTCGCGAAAAACAAGTTAGTCCAAACACTCAACACTGATTCCCAAACGGACGGTCGCTCGGGACTGCAAAACTCTCTCAGAATTCCACGCTAATGTCCCAGAGGAAAGCTCATAGAAGGAAGAACAAGATGAGTGTTCCGTATGTTTTTTTTTATTTAGATTATTCTCGAGGAGGGGAAATATTCAAACGACACCCCCTGAAGGGAGGTAGTATCGGATTTTTACCGACTAAAACCCCTCCTTGAGTGTGGAGGTAAACCCTGAGGATTACTCATCCCCGGGTAGAGAATGGAAGGTTGGAATTTGGGAGAGGGTTGAGAAGGGAAAATGGTTAAGCGTGGGGGATTGGGGGGAGGGATTTTGAATTCCGTCAGCGTCAGGGGCTTTCCTCTTTTTCAGTGAACGGAGTAAGGAGAGATTTCATGGGGCGTAGTGTGTCTGAAGTCGGAATGTAGGGGAATGAAGTTCTGGGAGACGGCTTTGGTACGCTTGTGAAAGTCGGCAAGGTCCACTGGACTAAGTAGTGGGGAGCACTGGAGACATAAAGAGTATGCGAAGATTGCAGCTTTTTCTTCGTCTGAAGAATAGATGGAGCCGATCTGTTTTAGTGGCGGAAGATGGGGAGCTCTGTTACGAAGAAAACGGATCATTTTCCAAGTGCTTCGTGAGTGAGTTTCTGCCTAAGCGATATAGTCATCGAAGGATGCGCTGCGGAATTCAG
This sequence comes from Agrilus planipennis, assembly GCF_000699045.2. Classification (NCBI taxonomy): domain Eukaryota; kingdom Metazoa; phylum Arthropoda; class Insecta; order Coleoptera; family Buprestidae; genus Agrilus; species Agrilus planipennis. Next base: position 918,726 of record NW_020439120.1, read on the forward strand.
TGAGACGAGTTGTTAGTTCTCGTTGAAGGGCGTTTACTTCTGCATAGTGTGCGGAGCCGCGGTGTCTATTCCACAGACGTCGGGCCTTGTTTCTCCTCTTAAGGTGGTCAAGAATGTCTGCGGGGAGAGTTCTGTCTTTGTTGGGCGTGGTGCGGGAGGTAGTAGAGAGCTCGATAGCGCTGGTAATCTCGTTTGAAAGGAAATTCTCAGCTTCGTCAAGTTCCGCTATTGTGCGAGTTGAAGTGCACTTGAATAAAGATGTTAAAGAGGGTGTAACGGAGGTGTAGCCAATCTAGTGTCGTGGTTGGGTTTGGGGGGTTGAGGATTGGGCGGCCGACTTCAATAAGGGCTGGGAGATGGTCCGAGCTTAATGCGTCTAAGACGATAGGATCGGCGGAAAGTGTAAAATTTCTTGAGACGAAAATATCAAGGATGTCAGGGAATTGATTGTGGGGGCAGGGAGGAACGTGGTGTTAGCGGGTGCTTCAACTGTGAGGTTGAAGTCAAGAATTTTGGCAAGAAGGGAGGTGCCTTTACTATTGGTTTGTCAACAGCCCCAAGAGACGTGTTTAGCGTTGAAATCGCCGACTGTCGTTTTCAAAACCAAATCAAGCATTTTATCATCGTATTCTAAATTAACAATAATTAGTTTTAATTATATATGGAAACGTCAAAAGCTTTCAACAGCAAGAAAGTAAGTGATCTCCTCGGCAACTTTCAATTATTTGTAAGGCTAAAAGAACTTCTTTTTTTATTGTTACTCTCTGAAAATAATAATGTCGGATATTATTGAAGCTAATTTTTCAACAACGACCATTGAAAATTATTTAAATGAAAATTTTAGAAAGGATGAACAAGTTTTTGGGTCCTAAACACGTTTTAGTTTTCTGGATAATATGGCTTATGATTGGAACAGGAACAAAAAGCTGGACACTTTTTTCGAAGCTTGCTGTTGGGTTTATTATAAAAATGACTACTTCCGGTTTTTTTTCCGAACATCAGGGACGATCAACGACGACAGAGGAGAAAAATTATTATTTACAAAAGTTCCGGAAATGTTCCTATCAGGTAGAATACTGAACATTTGCTAAATATGAGATTTTATACGTAGAGTAAGGTCGGTGAATGTGGAATACCATTTTTTTAAAAATTATAAACAAGTTTATTAAACATACTTCTGTAATTTTTTTATTCACGGTAATATCTCTAGTCAGCTAGCTATTTGTTTTTCCCGTCTAGGTGACGTAACACAATAATACAATGTATCTTATTTTATGTAGGTTGGTAGATTTAGTAATTAAAAATAAAGATTATCCTCTATATTTTTGAATTTTCAGAATCTAATTGTTATTTTAGAGGGATTTTATTTTACTTTATTTTATAAAGCTTCTCTTGGTCTAGGTCTATTAGTGTTCGAGATATTCCAACTTCATCAAAAAAAGTTGCTTCATTGTCTAACTCTAAATTGCATATTTCTTAATTATGCAAGCTGAAGTATTAATATTAAATTAATATTGAGAAGGAAGATAAGGGGATGCCTGTTATCTAATACAGTTGCGTTAAAAGTTGTTTGGTATTATACATGGTGATGAAAATTTAATGCCGAATTTGAGTAATTTCCTGCGTAATACGAGGGTGGATTGATAAGTTTCCGGCCTGACCAAGAAAATCAATTATGCCATTAATAATTAAAAAAAAATAAAGGTTAACATATTTTCTCCTTATCACTAACTCGCATAATTCTAACTCTCTATACGTGTCCTTTGTAGTTCTAATTTCTCCTTTTTTAATACTTTGGAATTTAACAAATTTTCTTTATATTCGTTCAANATCCAAACCTCCCCTCTTGTATCTTCAGAAAATTTACCTGCACAAAAAATACATTCGGCATCTTCATTGGGAGTTAGGGAGGGGAAAATGGAATTGGTTATGTAGAATAGTCCACAATAGCAAATCTATTGATATTCCACAATACCCGCTTATAGACACGAAACTATGACCATATAAGAACTTGGATAAAGTTAATTTTATAGGGCTGTAATATCATACCTCACACTCTAAAACATTTACAGTAACTACACGCAGCACCACTATTTTTAAATCGATCCAAACAAATGCGTAACAGTTAACAGTATCACTACCCTACAAAATGTCAGCCACCTGCGAAATAATTTCTGATTAAACACAACGACACCTATAACAAACATAGGATTACATAACACATTACTTCGAAATACATTAAGAGTAGTACCTAATACATCAACTAGAATTTAGATGACTCTTCTAATTTTAGTGCAAACATGGTATTCCACATTACCTGACCTATTCCACATTCACCGACTTTACTCTACAAATATTTCTGAAAATATACGCTTTTCTATTATTGAAACTAATGATACCAAAATTATATGTTGTTAAAACTAGACTATGCTAATAATGTAACACATTATTCATAATTTTATAATGGTCTGCTTTTTCATGATTTTTATTTCCTATAGTTATAGATGTAATGTTGCGTAAGTTCTAGAGAAGATTAGTCTATTTTAGCTATATTACCATTTGCACGTGTGAAACGTAAACAATTAATCATTTTCTGTTTTCGTTAAATAAAAATTATTAGAATTGTACAAAAAAAATAATATCAGTAATTAATGATAAATAAAATATGTCCAGATAATTTTTATTAAATTAAATCGACTTTCGTATTACTTATCTCAATTTTCAATACTTTCCTTAGAAATACACCAATACAAACAAAACCAATGAAGTTGTTATTGATGGAATATTACCTTATCACAATATAAAGGCGGTACCTGTATGTGATAGATATATACTTCAATTGTTCATATATATACGCTTAGAGCATTGCATTAACTTCAACAGCAATTTGATAAACGCTTTGAAAAGTAATTTAGTTTGTGTCGAATAATTTTCATTTTTCAAATACAAAATGAACACCAAAGTGTTGATCACTTTTCTACCTTTTATTGTGCTGGGTTGCTGGTTAGTAACTGCATCTCCAGTAGAAGAAAAAACTCCTGAAGCTGCCTATAGAAAAAGCGATGGATCTGTGCTGAATAAGCACGAGTTAGAAACTGACGGACTAAGAGACGTAAGCATTTTTAAGACTCCGTAGTCATGTCATTTTCATTGTTATATCGTTATATGTATCAGTATTTTAGGCTGTTTTTTTCTATTTTTTATATACGTTATAATAATGTTTCAATTTTAAACACATACGTCTTAAAAGATGTCCACAAATACAAACATTTTTATTGTGTTTACGCCATGTTTTCATAATTTGCCAATTTTTTTTTCTTCATTATTGCGATGTACATAAAGAATCCAAAAATATAGGTCCTGTTCATTTTCGGAAGGCTTTATTTAAACAGTTACAACGTTGTACATATGTCTTTGCAACTTTCTTTGTTTATAGCCATACACAAATTTGTGGATCAATAAAACTGGAATATTAAGATTTATTTTTTAACAGAAAATGTCACTTTTACTTTAATAATTAGTATACGTGTAAGCATATCATAATTTTCATAATTAAGTAAACATAATTTCGTTACACTGTTGCGACGTGTTATTTAAAGTTATTATTATATAGGAATATAAACCATCTCTTACAATATTATTCTTGAGATCGTTTATGCACAATGTGTTATCATTATATGTCATGGTCATTTACATAATGACACTTTTATGTTCATATCAAATGCGTTACCTGCATTATTAATGTATTTTAGCTTGTAATCAAAATCAAAAGAGTGTTTGTTTTTTATTTCAGACAAGGGTAGCGTCCATTTACGAAACGAATATGCCAGTTGCCATGCAAACCCAAATCTTATCATACGTAAATACAGCCTACTCACTATCGTCTGATAGGGTTTACATATCTCAACTTCTTCAGAGCTACATGAATGCATACCAACCTAATTATCGTTGGAACGTGGTTATCAACTATGCTGCAATTTCTTACTACAGCAACTATTATGCAATTGTTAGACAAAACTCTGATTATTTGATTATCTTTGGATGAACCGTTTCGGGTTCTAGTTCCAATAAGATCACTTGATAATAAACTGCACCACTGTCCTAGTTTTAATTAATTTATTGACACATGTCATTAGTTTATATGATAATATAATGTATCTTGTTTAATTGATTAAATATTAGACTATTGAAGTACATTGTGCATGTATTTAGTTTAGTAGACCTTAATCTCTTCATCGTTTGCTTCAGTAATACCTAATACATTTCCTTGTAGGATGTACACGCGATGACTTCAATTCTTTCAAAACAATAGTACATTACATATCGAGGGAAGAAACAGGGTTATTTCAGACTGCGTGTGAATTGCCACCCAAGCCGAAGGCGAGGGTGGCTAACATGCAGTTTGAGACAACCATGTTTCTTCCCGAGGTACGTATACTATTTTTTGTCATGTTTGTGCGGAAAGCTCGTTATTAAATTGATAGTTGGCGAAATAAGAGTAAATGATTTAGAGGTTAGAAAGACATTGTCATTAAACAACTGATTTCTGCGCATGCTCATAAACTTCAGCGCATGCGCTCAAAAGACTAATTAACTAAACACTTATTGCAGCATATAGTTAATGGTTCTGCTTTAGCATCAGAGAAGAAGAAAAGCAAGGTCCTTACAGCAAACAAACTGATTTACTTGACTATTTATAGCTTATATATGTAGTACACTATTTACAATGGATCATATGACAATTGTACATCCAGCATTTTACTAATGTATCTGTTTTGACCTAGTTCATTCACTCCATACTATATTATTATCGGTGTTTGCAAACAATAATTACATATACATACGTGGGCATATACAGAGGGGTCAGGGGAAGGCAGCTGCCTCACCTGGAAATCTCGAAGACATACAAAATGGACTCTGTGTGCTCAGTGTACATAAAAAAAATGTAAACAGTATGGGCCATTCTTTCACGGAAGACGTCATAAACCGTTTTGCTAAAGATCCTCGAAAATTACTTTTAAAGTAGAAGTCGAATTAAACAATTAAAATAAAATAAAAATGCATAGTCAAATTCACTTTTATTTATTTAACTAACAGGTCAATTGAAAAGTCCCCGGCCTAAAATAGTAAAACACATTTTTTTTGCAAAATTCGTATTTTTTTTATTCAACATAATTCCCTTCAAGGGTGATACACTGATTATAGCGATCCTCCAACTTTTCGATACCATTTTTGTAGTACGATTTGTCCTTTGCTTCAAAATAGGCCTCAGTTTCGGCGATCACCTCTTCATTCGACGAAAATTTTTTCCCAACGAGCATTCTTTTGAGATCTGAGAACAGGAAGTAGTCGCTGGGGGCCAGATCTGGAGAATACGGTGGATGCGGAAGCAATTCGAAGCCCAATTCATGAATTTTTGCCATCGTTTTCACTGACTTGTGAGACGGTGCATTGTCTTGGTGAAGCAGGACTTTCTTTTTCTGCAAATGCGGTCGTTTCTCGGCGATTTCGTCCTTCAAACGGTCCAATAACGCTATGTAATAGTCGCTGTTGATGGTCCTTCCTTTTTCAAGGTAGTCAATGAAAATTATTCCACGCGCATCCCAAAATACAGACGCCATAACCTTGCCAGCCGACTGTTGCGTTTTTGCACGCTTTGGAGCGGGTTCATCGTGTGCAGTCCACTCCGATGACTGTCGATTGGACTTCGGAGTGAAATGATGGAGCCATGTTTCATCCATTGTCACATATCGACGCAAAAACTCGGGTTTATTACGCGTGATCATCTTCAAACACTGCTCTGAATCATCAACTCGTCGTTGTTTTTGGTCAAAAGTGAGCTCGCGCGGCACCCACTTTGCACAGAGCTTTCTCATACCCAAATATTCGTGAATGATGTGATGTATACGTTCCGTTGATATCTGTAGAGTGTCTGCTATTTCATTCAATTTCAATTTACGGTCATTCAAAATCATTTTGTGGATTTTTTTAATGTTTTCGTCCGTAACAGCCTCTTTTGGGCGTCCACTGCGTTCACCGTCTTCGGTGCTCATTTCACCACGTCTAAACTTAGCATACCAATCCTTGATGGTTGATTTTCCTGGGGCAGTGTCCGGAAATTCGTTATCAAGCCAAGTTTTTGCTTCAACTGTATTTTTTCCCTTCAAAAAGCAATATTTTATCAACACGCGAAATTCCTTTTTATCCATTTTTTTCACAATAACAAAAGTTGCTTTACTAAAAATGTTATAATTCACAAACTAATGAGCGGACAGCCGTCAAATTTATAGACGCGTCTTTTGAAGGTTAGGACTAATTTTAAATCATATGGATTTAGTTCTGGTGCCGCCATCTATGTGTCAGGCCGGGGACTTTTCAATTGACCCTAGTACTTATAAAGCAGGATCATTTGCGGCTGTTTGTCCTACACACTCTACTACATATACCTACTGTTTCATATAGGTGCATTTGTGCCTTTGTGTAGCGAGTATGACAAAACAGCCGCGGACGATCTGACCTAAAAAATGTGACTGCCCCCCACTAGGGCAGAATCTGGGTACGCCTATGTATACATACGTATTTTAAATTCGAAATATTATGTTAATCAACTTGTCTGGATATTTTTGAGAAAGCGAACCCGGCGTCTGGTCTAGGTTGTTGTTGTATGTGTTGCCTTATCACTGGATTTTACATCTATGGGTGTTGATTAAAGATGCTGTTCATCTGCCATTACATATATTTATGATGAAATACATGGTGAATGAGTGGTCGATTCTTTTAAAATCTCTAAAAGGGATCGTAGAAGGTTTGTCGAGAGCTTTTTTGGACCGTCTCGACGAATTAGGTCACACTTAGATGTTTGGAGATTCATGTAGAGAAATGACTTCTTCTCTCCATGTCTGGTACCAGCTACAGATAATATAAGTCGAAAATGTTGGTGAAATAGTTATGGATACAATCTGGGTGTGGTGTGAGGCCGCCGGTGCTAGAAATTTTCATGTGTATTCTTAGGTAATTCAGATCCATCCGGAGGGCGAATACTATGTTGGCTAAGGCTTGAATAGTCTCGGAAGGGCAATTGATTCTGGGATTAACTATGGTTTGTGTCTGGGCTACATCCATGATGCAATCAACCACCTATGCTACTTCAACAAGATCATTGCACCCCACCCCCCCGGTTGCAATGATTCTTTGAATGTTAAAGAGGAGACGACTTGACCAAATGATTCGCAGTAAATTGTTCGGGTTGAGGTTAGCCTACATTGCGCAGATGGACCAATTTCGAAGGCTTTCTACCCCTAATTAGGCTACAGTATAGGGTAACCCTGATTCACACGTGCGATATGCTATGCACGTTGGACTTACGTTACGATTCTCTGATTGGCTTGCGTGAGGTGCTATGCCCCATGGTCTTAAGTTAGGTTATGATGAGAGAGGTCTTCTTGATTGGCTTGTTTAAAGTAGGTACTATGCACTAAGGGTTTGTTTTACTTTATGGTGGAAAAGGGTTTCCTCACTAACATGTGTGAAGTTCTATGCTCTACTGATTTAGTTAGGTTGAGGTGAGAAAAAATTTCCTGATTGATTTGTTTGAAGTGCCATACACCAGGAATTAAGTAGTATACAGTAGATTAGATCATGATGAGATAGGTCTCCTTGATTAGCATTGTGACTACATACATTTGCCACATATCACTTTTTGCTGTATATTATCATTTTTATATATAGCTTTGGTATTTTTTCTAATATCAATAGTGTAATGTCTAACTCAATTCTTCCTTTTGTAAGTATTTCCTATTGTTATTATGTAAATGTTCTTTCAAATGTATCTTCATAAAACCTTTTGTATCTGTACCTTTCTATTATTCTCTCTACATATTATTTTATTACTTGTACTTTCCAAAGATAGGAAACGAACAATTAGAAGAAGTGGCGAATTTTAGATACCTAGGAAGTCAGATAAGTCAGGATGGAAGGAGTAGTAGGGATATAAAGCAGAGGATAGCGCAGGGTCGTGTCGCCTTTAATAAAAAGTCACTTCTATGCTCGCGAACGTTTAATTTAATTAAAATTTAAATCCGAAAAAGGTTGTTAAAGATGTATGTTTGGAGCACGGCGTTGTACGGGTGCGAAACATGGACAGTGGGAGCGGCGGAAAAGAAAAGGTTAGAAGCGTTCGAAATGTGGTGTTATAGGCGGATGATGAGGATATCGTGGGTAGAAAAGGTTAGAAATGAAGAGGTATTGGAAAGAATAGGAGAACAGAGGACTCTATGGAAGTCAATAAAAAATAGGCGAGATAGGTTGGTAGGACACCTTCTCAGGCATGAAGGGCTAGTCAGAGACATATTAGAGGCAGAAACAGGAGTTAGGAGGGGTATAGGTAGACCTAGATTAGATTACTGTTCGCAAATAGTTACGGATATGGGCTGTTCTAGTTTTAGGGAAATGCGAAGTTTAGGTCAGGATAGGAAAGAGTGGAGGTACGTGTCCAACTAGTCTTAGGACTGACGACCTTATGATGATGACTTTTCATTAATCCCTTAATATTTTAATTTCGCTTACTAACAGTATAAGGTGTATGATTCTTGTTGCTCCTTAATTGCATTTTAATATTGGATTTTGTTGGTGGATTGGGGCAAAATCTGTTTCTTAGTATTTCATCTTATCACACTTTTCAAGTTTCATTTACTTCTGATTCGATCCCTACTTTAGTTAAAGTACTTTTAACTCCACCCTTTTAATCTTCGTTAAAATTTATTTTCAAAACTATTAACACTTCCGACCTGTTGTTCAACTATTCCAGTTCTTTATTCAGTTATTATTAATTAAATTTGTATGTTTTCATTGGATTTCTTTTGGTTTATTTTATTTTTGCAAAGTGCATAGTTATCACTACAAAACCTGAAGCAAGAAGCTTTTGTTGTTTGACTTTGATCGCTAACTTCCGACTAGCAGCTCTGGATTAATTGCTGAAGTTTATTCCGTTTCATGTTAAATTATAAAGTGTTATGCACCATTGACAACGGTACGGTTTATACTAGTAATACTAATTATAAGAAAAATTTTGTACAGAAAAATAACCCATACCTCTTACATTTTTTATACATTTACTTACTTGGCATAGTTATAAACGACCCCAGTACATGGAACCAAAAATAAGTGTTAAATAAAATAATACTATAAGTCGTCATGTCAAATATACACAATTTATCAGACTTTATCGTAGATATTAATAATTTTTAACAACTGTATGATTCCTACTAACTGATTTTTGACATTGAAACATTTTGATAACACTGCAAATTCCTGATATATTTAGCGTATAAATTTGTGATTGATATCGGTGAATTAAAAGTTGGTCATGGTCTCTAACTGGGAGCCCTGTTTTTGTATTTTTCCACATACAATATCGTTTAGACCATATAAACTTATCAATATAATTTTTGAATTCTTTCTTTAGTAAATTCAGCACCTTTAGTAGTTGTTTTACTTGCTGTTTCGTCAGCACTCCCCTTTTCAGTGAAGCAGGTACCTAATTATATGTGAAAGGACTTATGTGATGGTTATAAGAATAATTTCTTTTCTGTTTTGAATATTGACATTGGTACAGTCACAATTCTTAATTGCTTCGAATGTGCACTAGAGCCGGTTAATATTAAGGCTTTTGAGCAATTTTGTTTCTGGTATAGATTGATAACTACAGCAGCAAAAACATCAGATTCCAGATTTTGTATCATTTTTGTATATTATCCTAATTGTCTTTATTAGCACAATGCTGAGTAATGTTTACAAAGACAGTACAACAGTGATGGACTAAGGTAAAATCGTAGGACAGAACGCTCCTGAGGGCTACAATTTTTGAGAAATCCTTTTAAATGAAATCGTAAACAAGGTCAAAACACATTCAATAAGTATAAGAGGCGGTTTGGACTTTGAAGTTGTACGCTCATTGTAAATACGTGGTTGTCTTTATTAACCATTACGTCCATATTATTCATTTTTTACAAAATATAGTCTACAAATCAATTTTGGGGTAAACGGGGGTTCCATTTCGTTTTGTTGCCTCGGGCGTCTAACGGGGCTTAGACCGTCTTTGTATCGGAGACGTTATTAATTCAGGTAGTTGTGGATGGATTGGTGTGATAGAAAGATAATGATGTGGGAACAACAAGTTGCCAATAACTTATTTACAATTTATGAAATAAAATGTAGAAAACTGATCATCTACTGCCTCAACGAAATGGAAAAAAATTGGAAGAGAAGTAAATAATACAACTTCTTTATAGGGTTTCCTAGATTATGAAATTGTTTCAATGGAATACATATTTTTCATGAATACATAAAAATAATTGCTATAAATAAACGCATAAATAAGTAAACAAGTATAATTTGTGTCTACTCTTGTGAAAACATCTAATACATAAGTAGAAACAATTACAGGGTTTAATATATAATCTTTTATGAAACACGACAAATCATTTTTCTCATTATTTGTGCCTATTTATAAAATGTTTCACAGAAAGCCCGTCAGTGACACAGCGAATTTTTTAAAAATTGGAACAGATTTGAAAAACAATTCTTAAAATAAACATAAACAGACAGATAAATAATCAATATACAGATAATTTTTCGACGATAACAAGTATCATCAAAAGCGCGTTTCTTTATTCAATAATACAAGCAAAGATGACCTATACGAAATTTTTCAGTGGACTTTTAAGTTATCAGAATGTAATGGTGACACCTGTATCAACGTTTCATATAAAAACGCTCACAGCTTCCATTCTCTTTCAAGACAATAGAAAAAAAAGTATTGAGGAATAATATTAAAAATTCCGTCTATACTCTATACCGCTTAAATTCTACGCATTTCTATAAACCAGTGTCTTCAACCTCTCTGTCACTACTTTTCTTCTAAAACATTCTATTGTGGCGGTCAATTGTATATATTTTTTGTAAATATTTCTTAAAGATTGTTTTTCATTATTTTACTTCAAATTCATTTCATTTCAAATATTATTTCAATTTCTTATCTTGTAAATACCTTGGTTTCCTTTCAATCTAAACTCTATTGTTCTCTCAATCACTTTTACCCAGAATTCCAACTTCCACCATACCTGCATGCGCTCCCATACTAATATCTGGTTTTACCCTTATTTGCTTTCTCTTGAACTCTATACTGCTTAATTCTACGTATTCCTACAAACTAGTGTCTTCACCCTCCCTCTCACTACTTTTCCTTCTAGAACCTTCTATCAAATCTACTAACAACCCTGTCCTATTGTAGCGATGATCTTCCCTGCAAACTATTGTACTTAATTCTGTAGCGGTAACACCGTTAAAATTAATTTTTACATTCGTTTTTATTGAATTTTTATTATTATTATTATTTTGTGAATATTCTTCTAAATCTATTTGTAGACTTACAACTTCTTATCTTGTGCATGCCTTTGTTTCCTTTCAACCTAGATTCTATTGTTCTACTATCGTTAGCCTTTACCTAGAATTTCATCTTCACCTATACTTGCATGCACCCCTTACTAATAGCTGTACTTTCCCTTAATTACTTTTCCTAAAATTCTATATTGCTCGCTCTGAGTGCTATAAACCTGTACCTTCAACTTTACTGTTCATACTGTTCCTTCTTGAATATTCTATCTCTTTTTACTAACAATTCAGCTGTATATAAACCCCTAAATTTCCATACTTACGATACCGAGCGGCATGGCCTAGAGGTCTAGACCATTGCTTAGCATTCGGGAGGACGCCGGTTCGATTCCGGGTCCGTCCGCCTTAGTCCAAGTTTTTCAGTGGTTTCCGTGGATCACTTAGGCAAATGCTGGGGCAGTAAAATTCCACAGAATATAATTTTTCAATCTCTTCTGTCTTTATTTCGTCCGTCTCATCTTTCTCACCCGAACCACCACCCACCCATTCCCACGATTCCTGAAAGCAGGCTGAAGAGGGCCTTCCGCCCTACCTTCCGGCGTAGTCCGGAGGGACTGCCCGCCCACCAGCATTACTGGCTGGTGGGAATGAAACACCCAAGTTTTTTTTTTTTTTTTCATACTTACTAACCACTCTGCTGTCAACCTTCGAGTAAGTCTTTACCTTTCGTTTGTTACATCTATACAATTTAATTACGTTATTTTTGCTGTGTGTTTATTTTGTGTTGTACCTTTTATTTATCTTATTGTTCTTTGCTTTCTGTGTTTGTTTGTGTCTAGTGTTTTTTTTTGTGTGATCCAAATTATACTTTTTATATTTTTTTATCGGACTATTTTATTTGTTGTTCTTGTGGTCATTAAACAAGACCCCGATACTATAAATACTTCCAAAAATTCTTATCTTTACACAGTCTACCGTCTACTGCTACCATTTGTAAGTGTTTCTGCTTTTATCTGTATTGTTTTCATTTTTGTTGTCTTTGTTATTGTTATTGTTATTGTTGTATTATCTTGTTCTTTTTGTCACTTTGTTCTCGTTTGTTTGTTTCACTCCTTGTGCCCTTTTGTTTCTTGTGTTTTCGTTTTGTTCTGGTTGTTATAAATTGTTATTTGTTATTATTAGTGTTTTTTTGGTATTTAAATAATATCCACCAAAAGACACTAAACTATCAAATTTACTAACAACCCTAGCCTATAAATACTCTCAAAAATTCATATATTTACACAGTCTCCTGTTTACAGCCTCTACTACCGTTTGCAAGTGTCTCTATTATTCTCTACCCTGTTTTTATTTTTTGTCTTTATTGTTGTTACTATTGTTCTTTTTGTATATAAATTGTTATTTGTTATTGTTAGTGTTCTCTTAGCATTTAAATAATATTAACATCAAAAGACACTCTTTTTTGAAATGAAGTTTATTTATTTGAATTATTCAGAGTAATTTATTCTTAAATTAAATAAATAAATATTTTAAATACAAAATAAACTTTAAATTGCAATGTTAATGCATATCAAGGTCAACTGATGGGCTAAGAAATGTAAGCAATTTTACGATTATGAACACGTAACCACAATGACCTCAATATGTACTTATGTATTTCTTTGTAGAATTTCTATAAAATTCTCAATTAAAACTAAAAGGTTCAATTTTAAGTATTGTAAATTCTTGTTGAATTCTATTCCTCTTGTTTTTGTTCGTCAGTTGTAACTTGAAGCTAAAGAATTTCAAAACTTCGTATAGACCATCTAACCTCAGAAAATCGGATACTAACCCAATTGTCAACCAAGCTGCAATTTTTTTCCACAGCAATTACTATGTTGTTGTAACTAGTTTCGATGCCTGCTTCAATAAAAGCCTCTTGACAATAAAATGCACCGCTGCCCTACTTTTAATTAAATTGTTAGCTTACACCATTAGTTGAACTGATAATAGAATGTAACTTGTTTTATCTTAATCAATTCATTAAATTAAGCTAAAATTGTTGAAGTAATAAATAACCTTTCAGGTCTTAAGATATGTTACATCAAACATGCTTTGCTTGGAGCTGCGCGTCTTACTTCTTAGTGTAAAGCATTTTGCTTCGCTTTTTCCTATGACTTTTTCCTTTTTCAATACTCTAAAAGTTGTTCTTCGTGTGTATTTATTTATGTGCTTTTAATAAAAATGCAGGAACAACTTATCACTGTAGTTTTTAAGAGAGAAGCACATACAGACGATAAAATTCACCGAAAGATTTCCGACATTTACTAATTAACTTCGTGAATCCATCTGCGTTTCAGGAATCGTGGTAATGGGTGGGTGGTGGTTAGGGTGAAAAAGATGAGACGGACGAAATGAAGTCAGAAGAGAATGAAAGATTATATGTGGAATATTACTGCCTCAGCATTTGCGTAAGTGATCCAAGGAAGCCACAGAAAACTTGGACCAAGGCAGACGGACCCGGAATCGAACCGGCATCCTCTCAAATGCTAAGCAATAGTCTAAACCCCTGGTCCATGCCACCCGTACCACCCAGCTGCAAATCTACCTAGCACGCCGGTTCGAATACAGCCTTGACGACACTAACAACTGATTGCAGGCCAAGAACCACTGACCGCTACAAAGAGACCTACATTAACCGACTGTCACTAGTCTCCATCGCCTCCCTGACGGACCACCAAAGTTATTGGTTGTTTCTAATATGTCTTTAAGTAGCCCCTTATGTGTGTCCTACTAAAAAACAGGATAATATATCGCTTATTTCGTACTGCTGACATCCATGACGCCTTGTGTTCTCCTACTATTTCTAATGAAATAAATATAAAGGAGACTGTGGCGTACTGATATACAAAAAGAAAGGTCTCAGTTGTGGTTAGTTGGGGTAAGACCTTTTTCTTTGTTTACTATTTATAATGCTTTCTTATTTTTAACCTTTCCAAATCGCGATATTTTTAATATTCTGCAATAACAACACACACTATACGTACATGAATCTTTAGTAATAATGTATACTATTCCTAAAAACCTATTACATTCTTTCTTTTAATATACTATGTTTATTGCTTTTTAAATGCAAAATTAGCCAACCTTGAATATTTGTCAAATATATGCGTTTTTATAAATTACGAGTCATTCGAACATAAACGAACCTTTTACTTTCGTTTAGCCGGTAAGCGTAGCGTTGGAAAGAGTTGGGGGTTGCCTCTAATTAACTCAAGGTCAAGCCGGCCACCCGACCGATTTGTTTAGTTGTCGTCACAATGAGCGAAATAGAGGTTAACCCTTCAGTTGCGCAACGCGCCATTATGAAATTTTTAACGAACGAAGGGGTTAAACCTGCCGAAATTCGAGTTCAGGGAGGATGCACTCTCATGGCAGCGAATAAATGCCTTGTGCGCCGAGTTCAAGATAGGGCGTGAAAACGTACAAAATTTGAGTCACCCAAGACGTCCGCGCTCCATCATTACGCCTGGCAATATCGCTGCTGTTCGCGAACTCATTCAAAGAGATCGTCGCTTGACCGTGGCAGAAAAAAGTAAAAAAATGGAAATCAGTGTTGGGAGTGTACACAGCATTATCCGAGA
Source organism: Agrilus planipennis (assembly GCF_000699045.2). Classification (NCBI taxonomy): domain Eukaryota; kingdom Metazoa; phylum Arthropoda; class Insecta; order Coleoptera; family Buprestidae; genus Agrilus; species Agrilus planipennis. The sequence continues at coordinate 933,740 of NW_020439120.1, forward strand.
CCAACTTAAACTCAAGATGGGTGCCACATTTGCTTACCCAAGAAAACATAAACGCGAAAGTTGATGTTTGTCAGGCTCGGTTTCACAATGATGGGAGGCATTTTTGCATTATATTGTAACGTGCGATAAAACTTGGGTTCACCACTTCACTCCCGAGTCGAAGTCGAATGGGTGAACAAAGAGAAAACCAGAACTCGCTTCTCAGCTGAGAAGGTGATGTTAACAGTTTTTGGGACTCTTAAAGAGTTTTGCTCCTCGATTTTCTGAAAAATTGTCGATAAAAATGCCCTATATTACACTGACATTTTGGACAAGGTTCGAGCTGCCTACCGGTCAAAAAGACGCCGGCGGCCAATCCGAGATGTCCTGCTTCTGCATGACATTGCAACACCCCACGATGCAGGTCTAACGGTCCAGAAATTAGTGAAAATGCACTGGACTAAACTCGACCACCCTCTCTACAGCCCTGATCTTTCACCAGGCGATTTTTATTTATTTGGACCTTTAAAGGAAGCACTTGGTAGAGAGCGTTTTGCGGACGATCAACATGTCGAACGGTTTGTGTGCAATTGGTTGGATACTCGCCCGAAACCATTCTTCGAAAATGACATGAAAAAACTACCTGTTCGGTGGAGAAAATGTATAAATAAAAAAGGGAACTGTGCAGAAAAATAACCACCAAGTGTATTTTATTGTTAAAGTAATACATAACTTTTTTTGACAAAGGCTCGTTTATATTTGAATAATCCTCGTATATGAAATTTAGGTTTGCTATATTTCAAACGTACTACTTGAATTTGTGTTATAAATCATGCATACCATCACTTCCAAAACCGTCCACAACTTGTTGTATAAGGGATTTAACTCAAGAAAGCTAGTTATCGATGCTTATGAAGTCAGGTGGGTCGGTCTGAAGGGCTGAGTGGTTTTGAACTCATGAGCGGACAATGTTGTTGAAAAGTCAATGCGCTTTTCGGAAAAAGGCATCGTTCAGTAGCTTGATACAGCTTCAAGGACAATCTGTCGGCAGACCTCAGCTGATAGTTCAATACGTTTTTTACAAAAGTGCAATTCAGCAACCTCATCATAGAAAGCGCCCCACCAAAGTATTACTGATGCTGGATATTCTGTCTATTGAGTTTTTCCTGGACAGTGAAGATTTGTAATGCATACAGGGAATCCTTCTATGAAGATTGTCTGCGTATCAGGAATAGATTCGAGTTTTGTGTCCTACGATAAGACCTGTAGTCAGCAAGGGAGAGGGGGGCCCATGTTTATAAAAGAGTTTGATCAAAATTCGTGATTCGTAAATTATTATTATGTATTAACAATTAAATACAATAATACAATTATTCACAAAAGTCCGGCCGTAATCTTTTTTTGAGTGAGCGACTTCAGTCTATCACTGTCCAAAGATAGTGGTAAGATGTGTTATGTATTAACAATTAAATACAATAATACGATTATTCCCAATACGGTAAAGGGTAATTAATTACTGCAGGATACTAATTTTCAGCTAGCACTGCGGATTTATGTCAGTGGTTTTTGCAAAAAGAGACTGCAGATCCAATTTTTTTCCATTTGGTATTACTTACAAACTAATGTTTTTTCATAAGGGACGATATTTTGAATTTTCAAAATACTACGGATGTGACGGAAATCCGCATGTCCGAATTCAACAACGATTTTCGGTAAATGTGTGTCAGACCGTCCAGTCTATCTGCGCCTCTAAATATGGAGACGTATTTGACATCCTTATTAGAAGGAACTCTGCCAATGTACTTGAGGATATACCGTTGCAAGTATGTGGTCGTATATGTTTTTGCTACATGATGGTGTATTCCTCCACATTGAAAAACTAGTGCGTAAGCCTTTAGACGAGCTGTTTCCTCTACACTGGATTGGACTACGAGTCCTTAACCTTTACATGGGATTGTATGAAACAGCGTGTATTATCGAACGTCATAAATAATTTTGATATACGTCTTGAAGCCTGTCTTCTAAGTGACGGTTCTAATTTCGAAAAATTTTTGTTGTGTACGTATGTGTGTATATTCACGTGTCTCTGGAACCTACTCGTTAATTTGTAACCATTATGTTCTTGTTTATGTTTACTTCAGGCGTTGGACAACCGCCGTTGTTTAGTTTACAGTCTACACATGTACAACTCCTCAGTTATCGCTGTAAGTCCAAGAATATTTTCGAACTTCATTATTTCGCTATACTCCACCCCATCTGAACAAAATCCTTCGGTTATTCCCCTCCTCCTCCCCTAAATGTCTCGATCATCGCCTCAGACGATCTCAATGTCAAACACGCCTCCGGGGGCTGCGTACAGACCATCAGATCATCTCCCTTCTTGCTTGTTCTCGACTTCAATATTACGGTTGATACCCCCCAGACTATACGTACCTCCCCACCCCCATAATCAATTTCCTGACATTATTGACATCTACGTTTCAAACAATGCCACTTTTTCCGCTGATTCCACTCTTCTCGACGCTCTATGCTCCGACCAACTTCCAATCCTAATCGAAGTCCGCCCCCAAGCCCTCTACCCACCAAACCTAACAACCTCGCCAGGCTGGCTATGTCTTCACTACACTCTCGAAATATCCTCCTCGAAGTGCACTTCAATCTGCATAATAGCAGAACTCGACGAAGCTGTCAATCTTCTTCCAAGCGACATTACCAGCGCCATCGAGCTTTCCACAACCTTCCGCCTCTCCTCCTCCCCAGAAAAATCCCTGCGGCACATTTGTTGAAGCTTTTCTGCGCAGATTCATCGTCCCATCCCTCGATCCTCACAACCCTTTACTGGAATACATGGAGACTCTCCATTAACAAGACCAAGTCGGAAGTACGAAAACCACCCTATCACCGTCAACAACCACCCCATTAAATTAAATAATCAGGAAACTCACTTGGCGGAAACACATCCTATCCACACGTCCCAAGGCCTTAGACGCTTTAATCTCCGACAAACCCTTTTTCCAAAACAACTTCATCTCCCATCAAATCAAAATCCGTATGTTCAACACAATGAGGAGCATCTGCCTTTACGTCTTTCCCATCTGAGGCTGCGCCCTTCTCCACCACCTACAAATCCTCGAAGGCTCCTACACGCGGGTCCTTTCTTTTGCGCTTGACTACCCTTGGTTCGTCAGAAACGTCTAAATTCTCAAATAAATTAGTTAACTTTACTTCCCGAGGCCGCAATTATCTCCCGTCCCGTCCATCTCGACACTTTCCGACTACGTCCTCAAATCAAACGAACGTTTCAAAAGGCCCTGCCACCTTCTACTCTGAGCTGCTCTCTTTTCGCTCACTACTAGTTTCGCCTTTTTTAACGTGAGTACCCCCCCAACTAATTCAAGGTGGACCACCGATTCACATTGCACCTCGTTTCCGCCCCAAAAGCTTTCTTTCCTACACTGAATTCCCCTTCCCGCTTCCAACCTCTTCCCACAAAACCTTCCCCGGGACGATTAACCTCCTGATTGATCTCCCTACTCGAGCAGGGGTTTTACTTGGTGGACGCTTCGGTGAATCCAACACTTCAGGGGCTGTCCTTTGAAGATTTCTCTCGAGGATAAACTAACAATAAACGTTTTTCGTATTATAAGGTGATTTAATTAATTAAATAGTAGTTTAAAATAATTCGAAGTGGTCTGCATTCTGTCGAAAATGCCAGACGCGGATCGCGATTTCGAACCTTTTCGATCTTATCAGCGCGTCGCAGGCAGCTCCGACAACTTTTTACCTGCTGTCTTAACAGTGCGTTTTAGAAAATATCACAAATGGCGCAGTAAACGCCATCTGTAGCACGATGCTGCATTTTAGGATTACGTATGCTCCAACAGGGTCCACTTGTGTGGATATCTACTTGCTGAAAACGAATCCCGGCATAGCTAACGACTTCGTGATAGGCACGTTAGCTTAATAGAATAAAATAATTCGAAGTAGTCTGGATTCGTTTTCAGCAAGTAGATATATACACAAATGGACCTTGTTGGAGCATACGTAATCCTAAAATGTAGCATTGTGCTACAGATGGCGTTTACTGTGCCATTTGTGGTATTTTCTAAATATTAGTTATTCGTTAGTTGGTGAAATCGTTAATAGTTCACTTCGAAGTGATTGTGATCATTAATCGAGGAATGGACATTCTCAGACAATAATCGTGTGAAAGTGAAAAGCATTTGGATTAAGTGTTCATTATCGAGGTTAGACAATTCCTTAGTCGATGGACATTAAAATTCAAGAGTAACTACCTCACACTTTCTAATAAGAGTCCGGTTTCTCATTAAAATTGCCCTGGTGCCCAGAAGTAACAACGACAAGAACATCTAATTATTGTTTGTTATCAAATCATCCAACAAATATATATACATTTAAGTACACTTAGTTTACCAAGAATGCGTTACGTAAAGTTCTCTGATAATATTTATATAGGTATGGAAAAATAAACGATAGAAACTTGATAGACAGTTGTTTATGGAAACATTCACTGGATGTTTTTGTGATTCTTACATTCTTTTTAAAAAGAAAGATGTTCTTGTAGATAAGATGGAAAAAAGTGGTTGAAATCATTAAATCATAACATTAGGTTGGATTTAAAGCATAAAGGTGCATGCATATTTGTTGGTACAGCACCATAGGAAAGATAAAAACATAAAAATTTGTCAATTAAAGCCTTTAATGCTTGTCAAAAGAAGTAATTAATATTTCTACTATTCTGTTCCCAAATGAATCTATAAAACGAATGATTAAATAGGCATAATAATAATAAACTGATGTATCAAATGTTTCAATCAAATATTTAAACAGGAAAAGAGCATCTATTTATATTTTTAAGAAGTAAATAGCCTCAATTAATGACATATGCCAAGAAACTAATTAAAAGTAATACTATGGTACATTGTGAAACAGAATTTGAACTTGAAACTCCATAAATAAGCACTTCATCTGTATTTCGCCAGACAATAGCGTAATAGTTGGAGTAGTATGAAATTACATCATAGTTAATCACCACGTTCCAACGATATCTAGGCTGGTAGCTTTGCATGTTCCTTTGGATGGTTTGGCATGTGCCTAGTTTGCCAGACGACGATGAATATGCTTCGTTCACGTATGATAGGACCCTGGTTTGCATGGCAGTTGGCATGTTCGATCTGTACACCGTTGCTGCTCTTGTCTGTAAGAAGTAATTCCCTTTACAATTTAGTTATAAGATAAAAACAATATCAATGTATCGGTTTCTTTGATATACAATAATAGAACATGGATATTAAAGATTTAATAAAATAATTGTTAACAAGTCGTTTTAAAATTATGTTTCTTTATAACACAAAAAAGTAAAAAATAATTGATAAAGCTTCAAACCAAATGTGACCACCGGTTGCATTTATCAATTTTAATGTAGTGAATATAATGTATAAAGGCTTGACGGGAATAGTTGAGCTTTACGCAAATGAGTTTAACGTCTTATAACCTACTAATCTTTTTCTATAACTAGATATCTTTCGATAACATTGATACAATAATAACAATGTGCAATAAACTAACAAAGAAGTTTATAATGGTTAGTATTCTATCGAATCGCATTTTCGATCTTACGACATCTCTCAGTGCATCGCCGACAGTTTCAACAAAACACAAATCAACTCTGTCTGCTACCTTGACACAGCGTTCTGTAAAATCCTATAGACGCCATGTGTAGTGCAATGCTACAGTTAGTGGAATTCAATATGTTCAACAAAATCCAACTACATAGACGGATATCTATTTGCTAAACCTGAACTAAATCCACGGCGTTTTCCGTCCCATTTGTAGAATTTCATAGAACGCTGTGTCAAGGTAGCAGATAGTGTTGGTCTGCGTTCTTTGAAATTGAGATCTAACTAGATCAAATTTGCAATCCGTGTCTGGCAGTTTCGATAGAATACTGACCACCATAACCCTCTTTATTCAGTTTTTGTAACGTGCCTATCACTTATGGTTAGCTACGTCGTAGATTCAGTTTAGCAGTTTATGTAAATGAACCTTGTTGAACATACTGAATTCCAGTAACTATAGCATTGTACTACATTTCATTTCATGTGTAGTAAAGTTCATTATACTAATATTCCACATCTTACAAATTCTCTAAAATCTCTGTTACAATTTTTTGGTTCCTTTGAAAATAAACACTAGGATATGAAATGTGAGAAGAATGGACATGTAGAGGTATGTAGAATTTATGAAGGCCTTGCTGTGGGAGTACTAGCAGAGGGAACTGTATGCCAGAATATGTGAAGAAAATGAATGATATGGACATTACATCCACTATAGGTTTAGAGTGGGAAATGAAAACGGATGGTCTAAAACGTCTTTAAAGCATGCGATACGACGATTTATGTCCTTTTGAGAAGCCTATCTCTAACCGTTTCTAAGCGGTGTTCTTAATTTGGGTTTTGAAGATTAATTTTTTTGTATTTGTAACTTTATGGCTGTTTTGTAGGGTAAGGATATTTTTTTGATGATTTATTTTTGTTGTATCTATTAGTATAAGATTCCAGATGGGAAGAAGGGTTGAATTCACAAAAGATTAGAACCGTAACTCACTTCAAACGGTTAGAGATGTAACTTTGAATAAATCTGCGCGAATTGAAAGAATACACACTAGACTTGAACAAGACAGAAACAGTTTGAATTTTAACATGGCGCATACAGGTAAAGGGAAGGGGCACATCTCCAACCGTTTGAAATGAGTTGTATAGGCGAGTCAGAGTAATTAGAAGTGCGTTAGGATACTGAAATTGGTGATGGGAGGTGCATGTTCGCCAGCTGCCTGTACTATACAGTCTTCATTCAAAATAATATTTACGTGTTCTAACGTCATTCCTACATTTCATCGCTATAAATACAAAAATAGTTTAACAATATTAAATTATTTAGTTGATCTTATAAATAACCGTTAAATGATTGTTTCAATTAATTAGTCAAAATTAATTGTAGTAACTGTATTCTATTACTCTAAATAAAATAGAAATATGAAAATTTCTCTTACAATATGTACTCGTTCCTTTTATTTGTTATTCAGTTTAATGATATTAATTTGTAAACATTCTTATTCAAACGAATTAGCCTTTAAGATAATTTCAATGCACTAAAATCGGAAGGGGAAATCACTTCATGCTTTTCCTTACAATATTATTTCAGAATACTTACGTCTCTATGTTCATCAGTTAGCATCTGCTTGTTCAATTGAGAACCTTCGCTTTCCATATAAACAACTTCAGGATCTTTTTCGTCAACTTGAAATGAAGTTACTAGCCAGCATTCCAGAGCAAAGAAAAAAAAATAGACTAAAAGCCTGGAGCACATTTCGAATTTCGGAAAAACAAATTATTCGGCACAAATAAAAGTACTTTTGTACACTTCTAATTAATCTTTTGAAATTAAACGCGAGTCCCAATGTTGAAATATGAAAAGTTGAAGTGAAGCCTAATATTTATAATAGATATTAGAGTTAGATATGTATATCTAGGTGTAGCCTTCACTATATGATAAGCTAGAGCTCCATGGATAAATTCGTAGAAGTTATTGGTTTCGTAGCTAATAGGAAATGCTTTTTTTGCTGATATTGAAGTGTTTTCTAAACGGATTTTAAATTAATTTATCTATATGTTAATAATAATTGATTATAACGTTAACTTGAAAGGTTCGCGCAATATAATTTCTGCAATTTTGCTTAAACAGGTGTATTTGTAAATATTAATGTGAAAATTAATTTTCAATTTTTTACCTACTATAAATTATCTCAAGCTAGAGAGGAAAAATTTATTGCTGTTGTCACACCCTTGCCGGGAATCGAACCCGGAATCTGTGACTTTAAGCACCAATGCTGTGATTACAGCAGCAACAACGTCAAATCGTACTTTCGAATTAATGTGTATATACCAATACTATATGAAACACTAACATTTAATAGCGATTTATATCAAATATTAGAACTGTGATCTAATAAGTACGGTTTGTCGTCGTTTCTGTTGTCATCTTTCGTAGCTTAGTAGTCAGAGAATTAGTGTGTAAAGTCAAAGGTCTCGGGTTCGATTCCCGGCGAGGGTGCGACTACAGAAACAAATTTTTCTTCATAAACTTGATGTAATTTATAGTGGATAAAAAACTAAAAATGAAATATCACTATTAAATGTTAACGTCTTTCGTATGGTATAGGTATGTTTGAAACAGATTGACTCTTCATACCAGAGGTTGTTGAAATGGTAGTTGGGACAATTATCAGTTATGCCGAATACAAGAATTACACTGATTTTCAGATATTTCTTCTCTTCCTTTGCGAACCTAAATCAATAGCCCACGTCTAAAAATAAATTTACCTTAAATATTATTGTAAATATTAGTGTAAACGAGGTATCCATCTACGGTTGGTCCAAAACTGTCACAGCTACTCTTGAAAATTTTCTAAAATTTAATAAATAATCTAATCAACATTTAGTAGAAATAACCATTATATTCTGAATTAAATCAATAAATATATTCATTATAAAATAACAAAACATATGGAAGTCTTAAATCAGTAAATTAATAAGGAATTTCCATAATGGGATGAATACCACAAAAACGTACCAGAATAAGGCACACCAGAGGAAATGGAAATTCGGGGCAAGTGGAATTCAGCTCAACAAAATAAGTTCCGATTTTTCTGTTTGAGTGTCACCTCTTGAAATCGATTGATACTACCTTCTCAAACGTCGCGAAATATTACAGCATCAATTCGATACTTGAATTTGTCAATTTAATGCAATTAATTTTTGATAAATTGGTAAAGGCTTTCGCAGTTAGTAAATGAACTGACGCTGTTCTGATTCGGATCTAAAGAACGTCGTGTGTTGAAGCAACTTCAGCACACGACGACCTTCAGACCCGAATCAGAACAGCATCAGTTCAATTAATTTTTGATTATTATTAATATTTACGTTAAGCATAGGAAGACAAATGAAAAAAAAGCTCAGGAGCCACTATACCGAAGCAAAGAACCAAAAGATAACCAAAAAGGAATTTACCTCAGGATACTCAGTCAGTCAGAGGTTCCTGGATTCTCCTAATTAGAAGAGAGCTCGAAACTCTTTAACAATAATAAAACAACAATGTAAAATGTACCAAGAAAGGTTTATTTAAAACAACTCTTTTTGTTTATGTAATATACAAGGGGGCCCAAGAAACTAACTTACGACACCTTATGAATCGTTGGCAGGTTCTTATCTGCGTCCATCTGTCCAAGGAGATCCTTTACTGATGAATGTAATTGATGTTTATTCGAATGGCAATCCAAGGATTCCAGGTGAGGCACTTGGCACTTCAAAGAGAGAGTTTTGCTGGAAGGTATACACTACATAGTCTAGCAAACAGGGTAAGTAATGTGCCCTGTCTTTAGCGCAGTTAACTTAATAATGAAATTATCTGTTCAAGTCAACCAACACACTGTAAGAATATCTTCTCAAAACTTCACCCCGAGGACTCTGAAAAGAAGATAATGATTCTCTTCGAGCCTCTGAATTAAAATTTTTCCTAAGGTCAAATAAAAACAATATGTGAGTGAGCAATTTAAATGACTGTCGTAACGTTCTCGTTCGATTTAAATCTGTTATATTTTTTTGTCCGCCGCCATCGAGCATTATTATTCATATTTTAAGTTCTTTAAAAGCGCTAACTGGGTAACTAATGTTCCATTGCACAATTTTATAATATCTTACCTACTATCCCTAAAGAACAAATTATTAATTATTATTACAACCAGTAAACTTTATTTGGGTTACACCTACCCCGCACAAATGTCGCTCCAGGGTAAATAGACCTAGCATGAGTTTCATATGCCCCTTAATAGATCCCATTTGCCTCTTATTTTATTAGTTCATTCGCTGGCAATAAAACTGCAATTCATGCATAATATATTCTGTAATGTCGGCAACATTAAACTTGTATAAATAGAGCTACAAATGTTTTTAAAATTCCTTAATTTACTCTGTTTAAAAGGTTCGAAAGTCCACCGTTTTTGAGAAAAACGTATTTAAAGAAAGGTTATATCCGGCCCTGGTAGGATCACGACACTGCAACGCCGCATTCAATCATGTGATACTTAACAACATCAATGTTGGATTTCTTTTGTATGTTTATATTCTTGCATTGTTCATTATTTGTTAGATTAGATTAAAGGTGATTGACGATGTTTATGTTTACAATCAGGCTAGAGTAATTGTTTGTTTTTTAACGTTGCGGGCTTGTATTACGTACGTATGTAGACAATTGAAATCATTAGAAGTAGGTCAATGTATCAATATCATAGGTTAGTGTAGAATAACATTATTGCATTGACCACTGCGTGAGCTTCTGAACGAACATTTTCCTAGACGCCGGAGTGGACATGCGGGTCCTGCACCATGGCCGGAGTAGTCCTGCGTTAAATTCCTTTGAGTTCTTCGTACAAAGTTGTATAAAACAGTGCACACAATTTTTTTGTAATATACGTAATATCTCAATGGTGGTTTTAAAAGTTAATAAAAATACTATTCCCTATCCACAGGATATTTATTTAATATTTACTTATTAAAGTTTGCATAACGTTACATTTTTTCTTTCTTTTGTGTTCGAAATACCTTGTCGCGATGTACTTTAAATAGTACTGCATACTATCAACGATTTACTCACCATGTGATTCCCTACTGCATCAAATTAACACCATTAAAAGCTTACTACTTATTGCAGAAACACTCTGTAGAAATGAATAAGAAGTTGTTGATCAACTTTACACTTGTGTATAGCATACTTCCATTACCACACTTAATCATAAAATAGCGTCAGCATCTGCCTTCAGGTATTACGAATGTTAGTATTATAAAGTTCTTTCGAATTAATGTGTATATACCAATACTATATGAAACACTAACATTTAATAGCGATTTATATCAAATATTAGAACTGTGATCTAATAAGTACGGTTTGTCGTCGTTTCTGTTGTCATCTTTCGTAGCTTAGTAGTCAGAGAATTAGTGTGTAAAGTCANATAAGTATATCCGATTATTTTTGGTAAATTCTGTGCCTTTTCTATGCACCTTTTTCGGGGTCGGTATAAACTAGAATTGTACCCTTCGCGTTCTCATTATTTTTTTATATACTTTTTGGATCTTCTGCGAGAAAAAAACATACAGTGACAGAATGTTAAATTTATTTTGCTTTTCTTTTTTTTTAAATTTCTAATTCCAATTAATTGATATCCGACTAATTTTAGAAATGTAATGTAGTCTCACAAGTAAATGTTAAAGCGAGAGCTAAGAAAAGTTTGTACATTTGTACATTTTTCTAACTTAAATTTAGTTGTTTTGACTCGAACCTTCAGTTGATATGACGAAAAAAGTTTTAGAAAAATAATTGTGAATTCATTTATATTTCTTTCTTTTTCTTTTGTCGTTAATGCATATTGAGAATTCAGAGAAGTTTTTTTCTGTTTGCTGTTATTATTTTTGACGGGATATAATAAGTAGGTAAATGAACAGTTCAGTTAATGGTATATGCCAATAAGTTAATTAAGACTAGCACTGAGATATATCTGATTGTGAAAACATCCTTGTTGGAACCAGAACCTGATCCATAGATAAGCAGATAATCGGAATTTTGATTGACAATACAGTAGTAATTGCTGTAATACGAAGCTGCAGCATAGTTAATCACCACGTTCCAACGATACCTGGGCTGATTGGAGTTCATGTAACGTTGAAGAAGATCAGATATTACTACTCTGTCGGGCGACAATAAATACGATGCATTAACGTAGGATAAAACTTGAGTTCGCATTGCATTTGGCATGTCGGTTTTATAAATTGTTGGCGCTCTCATCTAAAATAAAAATTTTCTTTCAAAATTGTTACAAGCCAAAGTACTGGTACGTATATGTAGGCAACCCAACATATATACTGGCAAAGAAGACCAGGTTTCTAGACGGCATATACTGGAACATTCTGGAACACAGTCAGCCTCTATAAATAGTTGTCGGGAAATCGAACACAACTAGTTAATACAAGTACGAATTCGAGGCGATATAAAGCGAAGAAGAAAGAGCAAAGAAGTGACAAACTGTTCATATAGTGGTGAATTGTTAACTAATTAATAACATTTAAGCGATTAGTTAAATAAAGGTATAAATATGTGACAATACAATATTCACTTAATGGGTGTAACGTAACATAAAAATGCAATTGTCAGGGGCGGATCGTGAATTTGTGTCGACTCTCAAAAGTGGGCTGAGTTATGAGATTCGAATCATTAAGATGAGTCGATCTGCTCACTACTATTGTCAGTGCTAATAAATATATGTTACGGTAAAAGTAATAAACTGGTGATTACATATAATAACCGGTAATTATGCATAATCACCACTAAATTCGGTAAATATGATCAATTTCTGAAAATTTATAAAACTAATACGAGGGTGGATTGATAAGTTTCCGGCCTGACCAAGAAAAACAAGGTTTTTAAAAATTTTTTTTTTTTATTTCTCAACATAATCTCCTCCAAGGCTGATACATTTCTCATAGCGGTGTTCCAGTCTATTAATGCCATCTCTATAGACTGATTCGTCAAGCTCCTCAAAATAACCATTTACAGCTTCGATTACTTCTTCATTGTCCGCAAATCTCTTACCGCCAAGCCATTTTTTGAGATTAGGGAACAGAAAATAGTCACTCGGGGCTAGGTCTGGAGAGTAAGGAGGGTGCGGCATCAATTCAAACTTTAGATCGTTGATTTTAGCCGTCGCAACGATTGACGTGTGCGCTGGTGCGTTATCGTGATGAAACAAGATTTTTTTCTTCGCCAGATGAGGTCGTTTAATTTTCACCTCGTGGCTCAAACGTTGCAATAAGTCTGCGTAGTATTGACCAGTGATAGTATTACCCTTTGCAAGGTAATCAATGTATATAATACCTCTTGCATCCCAAAAAACAGTAGCCATAACCTTGTTCGCCGAAAAAATTGTTTTTGCCTTCTTTGGAGTTGGTTCCCCTGGTCCAATCCACTGTTTAGACTGTTCTTTGGTTTCAGGAGTGTAGTGGTGGACCCACGTTTCGTCAACGGTTACGAATCGACGCAAAAATTCGCTTGGATTACGCTTATACAATGACAAATTTGCGGTAGAAATGTTTTTTCGAATCAATTTTTGGTCGACTGTTAGCAAACGCGGCACCCATCTTGCACAGAGCTTTTCCATATGCAAATGTTGGTGCAAAATATGTTGCACACGTTCATATGACATCTTACAGGTCTCAGCTATCTCACGCACTTTCAATCTGCGGTCTCCCAGCACTATTTGATGAATTTTTTCGATCATATCTGGAGTTGTGACCTCAACGGGGCGTCCTGAGCGAGGCCCATCAGAGGTGCTCACACGACCCTTTTTAAACTCGGAAACCCACTGCTTAACGGTTGAATATGACGGGGAGGATGTCCCCAGTGTTGAGTCCATCTCTTTTTTAATTTCCTTCGGCGTTAACCCCTTCAAATAAAAGTATTTGATGACAGCACGATTTTCCTGCTTTTCCATTTTTACGAAAACCACAGAGGCGTCTTGTTCAGCGTGCTGTCAAACCTACACTAGCAAGGAGATCGGGCTGAAACTATAGCTACAAGCTATCCAAGGATGGTACTATAGAATGTCACCTCAAGGTAGGCCTAGTGGCGTCATCTCTTGGTTAGGCCGGAAACTTATCAATCCACCCTCGTAGGTCCACGCGGACGCATCGCTCACTCAAGTAGGAGAGAGGCGGATGTCGAACGCTGCCGAACGCGGAGGCCGATTGTGCCTCTTTGTCGCTCGTTCAGCGCTCTCGCTTGCACTTCAAGCCTTAAATGGAACGCCTCAGAGCGTGGTAACGCCGCATGAGTCATGTTTTTTCGTGCGTGCAGCCGGCTCCATCGAATTATAAGACGTTGTCACGTCAAAAATTCTGACAAACTCAGTAAAAATGCATTCTCATTATACTTTGACAAAAAAATGAAATTAGACATCATCAGGAAAGCAACACAACTGTTTAAGTAGGGAGTAGACAGCAAAGACCAATAGCATTTACTCAGTTTAAGTTTAGCCAGTTATAATGAGAAATAGAAACAATAACCTAGAATGCACCTATCCTTTCAATTAAAAAAATATTTGAGCAAATCGCCCACGAAATCTCAGTGGTACACACGTTGACTTGATTTATTAAGGAGACGAAGCGCAAGTGAATAAAACTTTTATGAGATTAAAAATAAAATAAAAATTACATTCTGAAAAAAAATATATAAGCATTATGAGTATACGATCGTGAAATGCTTACGTTTCTTAAATCATCGGTTAGTGTCGGCTGAGATCCATTGCTATTTCTGAAGACAGCTTCAGGAATTCTATCTTCTACCAACGATGCAGTTACTAATTCTAGTAACACGAAGAATAAAAAAATGGGCCACAGTTTACAACTCATTGTGTACTTAACGCAGCTAAATTTACTTAATAAAAATGAAATTACTTTTGTAATATCTATTGAACTGAATGGGTGCTTTAGGTGTTTATAAATGAAAATATTTTTAGTATTAAATATATCTAAGTACACGGCCTTCACTTTCTGATAAACTAAAATTTTATCGGCAGATTCGTAAAAATTTTAACTTGTGTACCTATGTAAATAGTGAAACATGATTTCTGCGAGAATTGCTGATATTAATACATTTTTTATTTGTTCATTATTATTTTATATCGATTAATCTATCTGCTGTTATCAATTGATGATAACGGTTTTCAAATTGGTTATAATGCACCTTATAAGCGGCTGTGTACTGCAGGGTAATTACATTTTTTTAATTGTAATTGATATTTTCATCACCATCATAAGGTCGTCAGTCCTAAGACTGGTTGGACACGTACCTCCACTCTTTCCTATCCTGAGCTAAACTTCGCATTTCCCTAAAACTTGAACAACCCACATTCTTAACTATTTGCGAACAGTAATCCAACCTAACTCCTAACCCCTGCTAACTCCTGTTTCTTCCTCTAATATGTCTCTGACTAGACCTTCATGCCTGAGAAGGTGTCCTACCAACCTATCTCGCCTATTTCTTACTGACTTCCGTAGAGTCCTCTGTTCTCATATGCTTTCTAATACCTCTTCATTTCTAACCTTTTCAATCCACGTCATCCTCATCATTCGCCTATAACACCACATTTCGAAGGCTTCTAACCTTTTCTTTTCCGCCGCGCCCACTGTCCATGTTTCACACCCGTACAACGCCGCGCTCCAAACATACACCTCTAACAACCTTTTTCGAATTTCTAAATTAACCATTCGCGAGCATAGAAGTGACTTCTTTTTATTAAAGGCGACACGACCATGCGTTATTCTCTGCTTTATATCGCTACTACTCCTTCTATCCGAGATATCTAAAACCAGCCACTTCTTCTAATATTTCGTCTTCTATCTTAATATACGCTCTTTCCCTACTTTTTCTTCCCTTGCATACCAGTATTTTAGTTTTACTTTTATTTATTTTCAAACAGTACTGATCTATCAATACCACTTCCATTTTATTCAAAGCTGTCTCTAGGTCCTCCTTGCTAGATGCTAATACTGCTATATCATCTGCAAATCTAAGCATACTAATCTTTTGCCC
The DNA here is from genome assembly GCF_000699045.2 of Agrilus planipennis. NCBI lineage: Eukaryota > Metazoa > Arthropoda > Insecta > Coleoptera > Buprestidae > Agrilus > Agrilus planipennis. Next base: position 949,436 of record NW_020439120.1, read on the forward strand.
TTGCACATCTATCCCTACAGTTGTACTGTCTTTAATTATGTTGATGGCGTCTTCGATGTATAGATTAAAAAGTAGCGGTGACAGTGTGCATCCCTGTCTGACTCCCTTCCTAATATTTACTTCTCTACGTTGCAGCCCTAGCTCTATAACTGCCTGTTGCTCTTTATACAAACTGAGTATCACTCTTCTATCTTTGTAACTCATCCCTACATTTATTAAGGATGTTTAACATCTTGTCCCATTTAACATTGTCAAACGCTAGAATGGCCTCCCGCGTTCCTCTGTTTCTTCTAAACCCAAATTGATCTTCCCCTAATAGTTCTTCCGCCCTTTTTTCCAACCGTCCCTCTAGGAACCGGTGATATTTTGTAGTAATAACCAGGTGTCGTTATTTGCGATATGCACGACATGCAAATAAGGCAAAATGTTTACCGAGCGTATAAATACTTAGTACATTTGTTTGTCGGTACTCTTCCTTTTTATGTGTGACACTAGCAAAAATATTGAAGGTGAATATGTTACGTCTATCCGAAAAGCAACCTGCACTGTCCTACACTAATAACCGAACCTTTTTTTGAAAAAAGAAAAATATTTAAATTGCATTTACCGTGCCTTTTTTTTGATAGGGTGGCTGATAGTATTCATATGACTTATTTTGTACTAAGTCTATGTTTTTTAAAGATAAAGCCGCGCCTTGATAATATGAAGCACTCATTGACGCTAACTCGTGTACTTCAATCACCGTCTAAAAAGCATCATCAAATTAAATTAAATTAGCATTTGTACAATTAATTTGGTGTAAATGGTATTCATTGAACCATACACGAAGACACGCATGGTTTATGATGGTGTTCATTCTTTAACTTATTTTTTTGTTGGTTTACCTTATAGACTTGTTAATTTGTTCTCATTTACGGTCTAATTCCTTCAGTCTCTTACGTAATAATTACGGATAACATCTTAAATGTCGATACGCCCTAGAGTAGAAAATAATATTTCAAAAATACTCATTGTTTCACAAACAGTTTTACAGAAATGCTACATGGAAGTCATTTGGTGACCTTGAATGTAACTTTACTCTTCTTTTTCGAAGTTATTTGAAGCTCAAGCCATTTTTTAATGGGAATATATATATATTTAATTTCAGCAATGGAAAGATAAAATTTTATAATTTTTACATCGAAAGCAAGAACAAACTGGAATACTTCTATGAATAACCTGGGAATGAAAACGAGAAAAACAAAACAACCAGCGTTGAACAAAAAGATTTGTAACTAAAGTACAAATTAAGATAAGGACTGAACAGCTACTCATGGATAGAATATGAACCAAGAACTCCTAAAGTAAGCATAAATAACAACAACTTACTACTTAATTATCGACATTGCCAGTTTCTCTCAATCCCTGTACCACGTTTAAGATGGTTTTCCGATGAAGAAGTCCTCGATGGGGATATCCATGATCGTACAATTCGATTGTTGCATAGACATTGTATTAGCATTAGTTGAATATCAGTATCAAATCACAAAGTTTTGCCTTACTAAACACCATTGTTAATAACTACTGTTCTAAACTGACCCATGACAGTAGCACACTGTCCTACTGTCAATGACTTCGACTAACTACATGCATACGTAAAAGTCTAAAACATTAAAACAATAAAGAACTACTACAGGCTAGTGTAACATAAATATTCGCAATCACAAGCAGTCTAATTTACTAAATAACGAATAATGCAGAAAATATCAATGGCGGTAAATGCCATCTGTAGTACGATGCTACATTTTAGGATTATGTATGCCAAAGGTCCATTTAATAATATATCGATATCTACTTGCTGAAACGAATCTCGGCGTAGCCAACCTCAACGTGATAGGCACGTTAGCTTAATTGAATAAAATAATTCGAAGTGGTCTGTATTCATACAAATTATTATTATTGGAGCATACGTAATCCTAAAATGTAGAATCGTACTACAGATGACGTTTACCGCGCCATTTGTGGTATTATCTAAAACGCGCTGTTAAGACAACAGGTAAAAGTTGGCCTGTGTTCTGTCGAAGCTGTCTGCGACGCGCTGATGAGATCCAAAAAGACCGAAATCGCGATTCGCGTCTGGCAGTTTCGGCAGAATACAGACCACTTCGAATTATTTTATTTGAATAATGCAGGAATACAAAATAAATACAACTGGGATGCTGCTAATTTGAATGAAACATTGCGATGTCGCATTTCTCCACATGTGTTAGGATTTGCAATTGGGGGGGGGGGTCAGTAAAAAATTAGAATGTTGCCTTTTATCTCAAATATACGTATACATTATATATACGAAGGGCATTAAAATATAACCGAGCCTCCTACAGGCTTGCTACTTCATTAACACCATGGATATTACGTCAAAGTATAAGTATATCCGATTATTTTTGGTAAATTCTGTGCCTTTTCTATGCACCTTTTTCGGGGTCGGTATAAACTAGAATTGTACCCTTCGCGTTCTCATTATTTTTTTATATACTTTTTGGATCTTCTGCGAGAAAAAAACATACAGTGACAGAATGTTAAATTTATTTTGCTTTTCCCCAAATGCGAATATACGTAATCATTGTTTTCTCTGCTTTAGGGGTAGACAGCAAAAGCTCCTCAAAACCCTACTTGAATATACACGTTTAATTTATTCGAAGGACTTGTGATTAACTGTAAGGATAGTAGGTCAAATTGTATGTGGGGTGATTAGGTTTGTTAATGGTAGGTGCAGAATTTGTAACGGATAGGTGAATTGAAAATGACACCCTTATTTCTGTTAAGCAATTTAATCTTGTTTTTCATTTTACAATAATTTATAATTGTTTATTGATACAATTATATTCCTGGATATATACAGATGTAGGTGTGCTCAAAAGAAATAGAATGGTAAGTACTTTTTATAATGCTATTTTCGTTAACAAAAATAAGTGACACTATCTTAAAAGCAAATCGTTAAATATTACTCACGTTACGTATGTAAGAAATAAAAGAACTAATTAAAATTTAGAGTTATTTACATTTAAATTCAATAGAAATATCTTAACCTTTTCATTTTCTTCTTATACTTTTATACTTTGTTTAATGTAAACTTCTATCCAATATGGGTAAAGATGAGTACAGAACCTCGCTTTTTTTTTCTTTGAAATCTTGCTCCGAAACCACACCTGAGTATTAACATTCCAAAAGTATTTTTAATTTGCAAATTGCTTTAATCTATCAATACTCCATATTCCTTTGTCAAATTGCCTTACTTCATTTCTTTGTTCCTTCCATTTGCACGATCTTTTACATATTTTTTCAAATAAATTCGTAGAAAAGCATTGACAGCTTTCAGTGCTATATTGTTTTCATTTACATGTCTGCAAACCGCTCAGTAATATATTCCATGCTTCGAACTGTTGGTGTGGTTTAATCTGATGGATACTTATTTTCTTCTGAATCAAGCACGCAGTAAGTTTGGCTTTTAGATTATGAAACTGTGGGACATGAACACGTCTTATTCCTAAATCTTCTGACACAATTCCTGTTAAGAATACATCTTCCAATTTAAAGAACGGATGCATTAGACTCGCTGTGAATAACTCAACGGAGAGCCTGGTAGGAAACAAGTATGCTGGCCCTGTGGCGAAGTCTGGATACACTTCTGGTTTGAATTCTTCATATGAAACATAATATTTTGATTCCAAATTACGAAATGGTTTATAATTTCTTCCCAACATTCCATAGATCACTCTCCCTTTAGGGTTTAAATTGAATATTAAATCTAGTACGTTGGGTACGTTTATGAACATGTCGTCATCGGCTTTTAAAATAAAGTTGGCATTTAGGCAATAAGTTCTTACCCACTCTAGCATAGATACAGTCTTTAAAGTAAGGTTATAATATGAATCAATAAAATTTCCAATAATAACATCTTCGTACAAACGTTGTTCTTCTTCCACTTCAAATTTGAGTTTCGGGTCCGTAGTTGTTCCCATAAGAAAGGCTATGACTACATCTTTCCTAACGGTATAATGACCCCAAGTTAACCTTATTGCTATACGAGCATCTTTGTGGCTCAGAGCTGATGTAATAATTATCAATAATTTAATGCTTCCTTTCTTCTTCTGACAAATATCTATACTAGAATTTGTATGACCAAGTTGATAAAATTTGAAAACAGGACCAATCATCGTAAAAGAGGTATTCTTATGATGAATCGGTGATACTCGCACTGAATGGCTTTTCTTTGCTAATTGTTTATGAGGAACCTGTTTTACTGGAGGTATCTCCTTTAGTGGTTGTTTTTGAGGAACCTTTCTAATTGAAAGCATTTTCTGTGGTGGTTGTTTCTGAGGAACCTGTTTTATTGGAGGTATCTCCTTTAGTGGTTGTTTTTGAGGAAACTTTCTAATTGAAAGCATTTTCTGTGGTGGTTGTTTCTGAGGAACCTGTTTTATTGGAGATATCGCCTTTGGTGGTTGTTTTTGAGGAACCTTTCTAATTGAAAGCATTTTCGGTGGTGGTTGTTTCTGAGGAACCTGTTTTATTGGAGGTATCTCCTTTAGTGGTTGTTTTTGAGGAAACTTTCTAATTGAAAGCATTTTCTGTGGTGGTTGTTTCTGAGGAACCTGTTTTATTGGAGGTATCTCCTTTAGTGGTTGTTTTTGAGGAACCTCTCTAATTGAAAGCATTTTCTGTGGTAGTTGTTTCTGAGAAAAATATTTAGCCCTAGGTACTATACCGGAAATTGATAAAACAACTCTTTTCTCAGTGATAGGATTAGTTTGTTGAATCGTTCTACTTTTTCTCGCTCCTTCAGATATTATACGTTGAAGCTTGGACTCCCATTTTAGTGAATGGTTATACCTCATGTATTGATCAAGTCGTTTAAATTCAGGTAAAGAAACATAAAATTGATACAAGGCGAAGTTTATCGTTAGAAGGCACATTATAGAAATGAAAGCCATTGTCCGTTTTGGAACCAGCTTAACACATGCGGTGCTGACTCCTGAAATTGAAAAAAGTACGATTTTAGAGAAAAGTTTAATTATTCTGCAATAATACACTTTATCTACTAGTGTTTAGCTTAGGTTACAACGTAGTTAGTAGTGAAGGTTATTTAAGTGTAAATTGAATCCGGTATTGACAGTTTCCTTTATTTTCTGTAACCATATAAAATTTCCGTTATTATTACCCTTAAAAAAACGATAATTCGCCGTCATCGCAATAATTTCTTTCAATTTCGCCTCCACCTTAGTCTCTTATCATCCTTTCTATCCTAATTTCTACGGTGCTAGGCCAACAAAAATTGAATTGAAGCAGCAATTGAAGTAGTTTGGAGCAATTGCCGAAGCAACAATACAGTAATTGCTATAAGGATAGTCCAAGGAATGCGCGATTCTCAACAATACCGCTTCCACCGTCTTGTCAACCATCTTACAACAGACGCAAGCGAAAACCCGAAACCAACGAACTAACGAGATTCCTCGGCTCCACAATTTCTTCCAATGTGCCCCCCCCCCCATCTTAGTCTGTCTTACTTCTATCATCTTTTCTATCTTAATTTCTCTTTCTCCTATCTGTCATCATGTTTATTCTCTTTTCGAATGTCATCTTGTAGGTACTTCTTTAGATAAGTGGAATTATCTAAATGCCTTAATTCATTATTTTCACATTTTGAACGTTACAGTATGGTTAGGAACGCTACTTTAACTGAATTCCCAAATCGTCGGGACCTTACCAACCTTAACTTATCTTACAGGGAATAAAAAAATTTGAAAAATGTACAGGACGTGTATTAAAATAAAATACCACAAATGGTAAACGCCATCTGTGGTACAGTGCTACATTTTAGGATTACGTATGCTTCAGCAAGGTCCATTTAAATATATGGATATCTACTTGCTGAAACGAATCCCGGCGTAGCTAACCACTACGTGATAGGCACGTTACCATACTCGAATAAAATAATTCGAAGTAGTCTATATTCTGTCGAAACTGTCAGACGCGGATCGCGATTTAGACATCTTATGCTGCTGTAATGTTCCGCGATTATAGATAAAAAAATATCACACTAACAATAAGAGTTGAGATACTTATTAGGGGAATGAAGTACAATAATTGATGTGGTAGGGTTTAGATGAGAAATACCAATTGCAAATTTCAAATTGCATAAAATATGCAAAACAACTGACTTCTATAATCAAGGAACAAAGCATTTTGCACACCATTTAACCCTTTTTAGATTGCTCCTCAGAATATTAAAGTTGTATGTATTAGTCTTGCTGCTATCAGCAGAATGAAAATCGTAGTTTTTAAAATAGTACAGCATTAAAGCTATAAAGTACCACGTCATCATTGTCATTTTTGAACTGATAGTAAAGTTGGCGAAAATGATATGACGCTTGTTAGTTTTATTTTGTGTTGGCAAGATAAAGGCATCGTAAAATTAATTACTTTTTATAATAGAAATGATTCACCTTATCTATTTATTTACATCCATACAGAACATCGGAAACAGCGGATATTACTTTATAAAATACGTTAAATAACAAAATATTGCAGATATGTTGTAGTAATTCTATTAGGTCCAAATAAAACCTTAAATGGCAATTCGACGTCAAGCCTTGTACTTACTAAAAAACTCCGGACAGTTTTTGAATTTGTAGTGAAGCGTAAATTTGCTTCTTTAGCATCCATTTTCATTACCAGTATAGATGATTTGTTGGGTATATATTTAGAATCACTTTATGAAAAGTAATTCGGTAAGAAACTACGATTGGGTACAACGTGCTGTCCCCGGGCGTCACAGAGGCATTCTTCTCATGTTTTAAAAAACTTCATACTCTTGTATTCACGCAATTTACTTTTACTATAATACATATAAGTAAGTAAACGTTTTTGAAACTGCTTTTCACTATAACACATATAAGTAAACGTTTTTAAAGCTGCTTTCTATTTTGACAGTGACAAAGTCAAATTTGTTTACAGTAACTAAATAACCACTGAAGTTTGCCATATGCATTAAAGTAAATAAGCACAATATTTCTCAGCAGAATTTGAACCGTTCATACAGACCATTCTATCTTACGTTGAAGCTACAACTAATTGTAAGGTGTGTTAAAATGCCTATGAATCGTACTTACTGTGAATCGGTACTGTTAATCGTGATTTTTTTTATTATAATTATAAAAAGCCTTGAATAAATTAAGAAATGACTCATAGAACCTGTGAAGTTTTCACATTGTCCAAAAATAAATAAAAAATCAGTCTGTATAGTAAAAGGCTGTAATAGCATCACCAATAAAAGCCTTCAAGTATTTTGTATACGTAAAAAGTGTATTTCGAATATTTGAGAAAAAAGTTAGGTATCAGAGAAGTAAATTTCGGAATTGTCACTTTACTTTAGTACAGATAATTATATTTTACCAACTAAGTAGGTATTATACTTAATATTAACATTGGAAACTTAATTTATTAATTGAATCCATAAAGAAACATCAGAAATTTTGATAGAAAAAAATAAACTAACTTTCGTTCCCAAACCAAGAAAAAATGTCGTGTTTTCTGTGTGGGGTAAGGTAAAAAATAATATCCCTACAGTAATGGCAAGTTGAAAACCCCGCGCATCACATGCTATCGCCATCATCATGTTCATCATCTTTTGAAAAATACGACACGATATTAATGGGAAAATTCGTACAAATACCTTCAGCAATTATTATCAATAGGACATTTTGAATTAACCCTACAAAAATTCAAAGTGTTTCAATTATAATAATGATTATAATATCGATAATGATCATACATTAGTGCGACATATGGTGGGTCTTCATGCTGTCACCTCCTTGTAGCTTGCTAGTGCGTAAAACTAGAAGCCCGGGTTAGATTCTCCACGAAGAAGTGACAGCAGCAACAATTTTTCTTCATTAATTTTAATGCAAAAAATTAATTCATTAATACCTTCAGGCATCTTTTCCTATAAATAATAAAGTACATCTAATATAAGTCTATTAAGTGTAATTTATAGCGTTTGACGGCTTTGTTAAAAAGTCTTCGCAGACGCAGGAAATATTTTCAGATAGACATGGTTGAAAAAATATATTCCGTTCTCCAAATTATGCATTTTCGCTCATGCGACATAAAAACAAAATTCCGACAAAAATATACAATTTTGGTGTTCGGTGAATATTTTGTCTTATCTGTATAACATCATCATACGAGATACGACCAAAAAAACTGATATCATAAATCCTTCGAAAATTATTTTTGAGATTCGCTGCCGCCATTACCTTCGAAGTAGTCCCTTCTGCATATATGCACTGGACCCAACGTTTTTTCCACTGTTAGAAGATTTTGTAGATGTCCTTTCTTGAGAAAGAATCGAGTACCGCCTTCGATACTCTTTGAATTTCTTCTACGGTATCAAAAGAACGTCTTTTCACCTTGATTTTTAATTTCGGGAAGAGCCCCCATGTTACACAGAGCTAAATTGGGAGAGCATGCGGGAGTGTGGAACAACCATCATTGAATTTTTCTCCAATAGCTCTCGCCTCATAGACGTGTGACATGAGGTATTATCGTGATGCAGAACCCAACTGTTTTGACGCCAAAGTTCGAGTCTTTTGAGATTAATGCTCTCGCGTAACCGCCTCAAAACAAAACAATAAAAGCCCAAATTCACGGTCTGACCTTCTAGCACAGATTCTTTGTGTACAATTCTCATAAAGTCGAAAAAATAATGAGCATGCTCTTCATGTTGCTTCTCACCTGCCAACATTTTACCACTAACTTGATTGCTGTTTTGTTTCTAGATCATATCCATAAATCCACGTTTCGTCGCCGGTAATTACTCGAGAAAGAATGTTTACATAATTTGAATCGAGTTCCTTGAGTGCTGAGCAGACGTCAATTCTATGCTGCTTCTGATCAACAGTCAACGGACCGGGGTAAACTTTGCTGCTATGCTATGCATGTCTAATTCTTCAGTCAAAATTCGCTGACAAGTTCCATAACCGATTTCAAATTTATTGGCGTAGTGGATGTGGAAGGTCGCCCACTTCGTTCATCATCTACAAGTTCTTTCCTGCCGGCTTTAAATTGAACATACCAGTGAAAGTGCTGTGTTTTCTTCCGGGCTTTTTGGCCGTGGTCTATGGAATCTTGCTCGGAAGAAAACACAGCATCAATAGACGCCGGCCGTGAAAGCCTAAGAACTAGAGTATACCATTGAAATACCTATATTCGACTCATTGCATATTCATTAAATCATCGCCGAATGATTTTATACGTTTCAGTAGTATTTTTCCGACATTAAAACAAAATTTAATATAAGCAGGTTGATCTAATTTTTCGTTCATCTTAAAAATCGTAAGAGTGTATACGTAACACGTTACAAAAACACGCGTGAAGCAGCCTCTACTGAGTCGAGCAAGTTGAAACTTGCAACATAGACTCATAAAGCATCTACCTATCTCCACCCATCGACAGGTCCCTGTACGGCTTCACCTTTTCGTGTTATGGCGTCAGTCGGGGAACTTTTGGTTCACACCTTGTATACAATTAAGGTAAAACGTTTACCGAACATTAAAATTAAATATTTTTTGTCGGAATCTTTTGTTTTTATGTCGCATGAAAATGGGTCATAGGTAAATGTATGACATATATTTCGTCATGTCAATTGCTTCTGTCCTAAACTAACCGAACCCTCAAAATCATTTAAACTAAGAGTATCTAACAGTCCTCAAAAATTTTAAATTGTAATTATTGAACTTATAAGTCCTACTTTATTTCTTACATGAAGAAGTGACTAAAGATACTTGTACGAATCTTCTTATACCACCTCGCACTTTACAAAAGACAATGCAGTCGCTTACAGGTGATTGCATTTAATAGAATATCCCTATGCTCGCTTCTGAAGTTTCCACTACCTTCACAAACATATATATGCATGCCCAAAATTTATGTTACGTAGCAATCAAGAAAGCAATTATTGCCTTTCACTAATTAAGTGTCACTTTATATTTAAAAAAAGGATAGGTAATGCTTGTGTGCACTCACCGTTACATTCCAGTCTTTTATTCAGCAAAAGGCTTCCCAAATATGGTCCACTAACTTGTACAATTTTGGCCACCATGGCAAACTGAGACAACCGCGGAATATGTTTTAAATCAAACTCGCTTTTTATGTCGAAATCACGTTTCAGTATTTCAGTGTCTCTATATATATATGCGCATATATTCGTATGAGTAAACAGATAAACGAAACAATAAAGCAGAAGTGTAATATAATTAAAATGTAGTTAATACCGGGACTTATACGGAATATCACATCAGACTGAGAACAATCCGTTCACCTGATTATTATTTACGACATAAAGAAAGCAAATGAAAAAATTTAAACATTCTGATACTACAATAGTTAAGGTAGTTCAACCGGGCCTTCCGTAATCATATCAGCAACTAAATAAAATTTATAGAAATAACCTATTTAAGTATATTTTATAGTTCCTAAAGGTCCATTCTAAATATCTGTGAAAGAAGTTTTTAAATCGGAGATTACTTCCTACACATCCAAACATAGAACAAACAGAGTAGCTCAAAACCCCAACGTCAAAACACGACACTGTATAACTAAAGTTTACTTCAGTCCCTGAAGAAGGTAACTTTGTTACCGAAAAGTGCTTCGGACAACTACAGTGTCGTGTTTTGGCGTTAGCGTTTTGAGCTATTCTGTTTGTTCTACAACAACCGCCAAAGTTTTTCCAATCTTCATATNCATCTTTGAAAATTATGGTTTGTTAAATATATATCTGATATGGAAAGATGGGCTTTTTATTAAAGGTCTGTATGGGGGATACAATTCCCCCGGTGAGTTACCATTTACCCCCTTTTCTTTATGCAAAACAGTAACTTCGGTGTTTGTTTCATGTTTTTGCGATGTGTCTGCCTGCTATATGCCGTTTCGGACTGCTATGCGATGACCCGCGTAAGTTAAAGTGGTTTTCTTGAATTCGTAATTAATCCTATTTTTACACATACAAACTTACAAATTTTATTTGATCATAATATCAGTAAATTCGGTATGCAAGGGAAAAAAAGTAGAGAAAGGGCGAATTTCAAAGATTGGAGATGAAAAATTAGAAGAAGTGGCTGATTTTAGGTAGTCAGATAAGTCAGGACGGGAGTTGTAGAGATATAAAGAGGATAGCGCAGGGTGGTGTCGCCTTCAATAAAAAGAAGTCACTTCTATGCTCGCGAACGGTAATTTAATTATTAATTTCATGCGTTAGATAGTCAAACGACTCAGGAAGACAAAATTCAAGTCATTTTAATTAAATTGGCAGGTATTTTTGAAGGCGATCCAATTCAAAACGCATCACTATAAGAAGGAAGCACTAAGTATTTTCAAATTACCTGTAGGTGAACCTTATTATTCTGACCTAAAAATTAGCCCACCTTCATTATCTCAAGCCCTTAATTATTATAAGGAATTGGACAATGAAAATCAGAAATTAGAGATCTAAAGGCAAATGGCAGGTACTTCCAAAAAGCCACACCCACACAACACCATCCCACAAAAGCAACCACAGATAAATTGCTTTGTACCTCGACTAAATTTCAGTCCATTGCAAAGACAACCCTTTACCAACCCTCAAACCTTTCAACAGATTCCTAGACAGCAATTTCCTTTATTAAACAGAAATACTTCGTTCAAGACCTTTCATTGCGCCTAAGCCTCACACAGTTTTCTAACACAAAAATACTCTTCGAAATAATTCTCAAAGACCTCCAAATATTGGCGACGTTTCTATAAAACAACCGTTTTTCAGTTTAGTCGACCCAATAGTTTCCAAAACCAGCAAAGATCTAATTTCCTAGTTGAAGAATGTAAGAAGTACTAAAATTTAGCTTATTCCTTCGACTAATTTATTGACCCGCTATCACAACGGTGACACCAGACGCTTTAAGTTAAAAGAAATCGAAAATGAAATGTATGGGACAAGGCAGAGAAGAGTACCTGCGGGCATACATTTTGTACCCAAACGCTTGAAGCCAGTAAGCTCAGTTAAGGTCTAATCATTTTTAGTGTGTGTGTGGTGTTTCATGCATGCGCTTTTAGAAGGGACTGAATTATGCTGAATTGTTATAATTGTGAAAATAATCAACAATTATTGGTGAGTTTACTCAAAGAGCATTTACATGTTCAGCTAAATATCAAAATTGTCAAACTCTTGTTGATTTGATTTACATTTTGGTATTTTTACCTTATTTCATTAAAAATATTAGAATCCATGTACCTGAGCCGTGCAATTCTCATTAAGAATTGATGTTGTTACGGAGTGCTTGAGCCGTCAGCGAAAATTCTTTAATTGTTAGTTACCTGAAGGAGTTCTTGAGCCGTACAGGGTGTTGTTGTGGATCGTTGAGCTACATAATAGCGTATTAAAATCCTTTCACCCGTTACTTTATTTTACCACTGACTGCGTTGCACCGCAATGTACCTTTTTTGTTGTTGTTAGTGGTTTAGCACTCATGAATGATAGGCATGAAGTGCTCCATAAATCGTAGTTTTAAACAGAGAAGAGCCTACTTTGATGAAAGTATACAAAACAAATGGCGAACTGGTTGCTCATACTTTGTTCCAGGTATTTCGCACGTCGTGTCACCTTGTGCTGAGGCATCTTCCATTTAACATAATAAATATTAATTTTGTTTTGTAAAATAGTTCCTATATACTGCTTTTCCGTATTTTTTTTTTTTGATAAATATATTTTACTTTAATTCTAAATATCTGTGAANGGATGGTTTTTGCTTGAATTTGTTCATTTTTAACACTTTTGATTTCTAATTTCAGCTCTTCAAGTTTAGTTAATATTGTAGCAAGGATGTCGTCTTGTTTCTCACTGTGTTTGTTTACATTATTATTCAGTGTTTTCGAGTTGTTTTTGTTGTTGGTATTGTTTGTTGGCTGCGTGACCAGAGTAGGTAACTTTGGTTGTTAAACTTTTTTACCATCTGATTTGCCTCTGGTATTCATGATGATCTGCAGTTGGCGTGACTATCTGTTGGGTCTTATTAACCTCACTTTTATAATTAATCGCGTTTTAGCGTATTTTTAGATTAATTTGCAAATTGATTGGCACAAATTATATCCCAAGACCAAAAGAACTAATTTTTTAAGTTTGTGTCACCATCCGGTTGTTGCATTATTGTATATTTTCAAAACATGAACAGATATGCGACAGAGCACGCGGGAACACGACCGAACCTCTCAGCTGTCATAGATCATGTCCATTACATTTATAGATTTGTACTATAGTATAACTTGGAAACTGTTAAATTGTCCTAAATCTTTTGTTTCTGTTGTATCTTTGTAATACAAGCATTTCTTTATGGTAAAATGTCAAAATTCCCAGAGAGTTAGTTTATGGCATTACCTACCAAAGAAATCCATCGATTTTACACTTTACATAAAGATATTTTTGCATTTGGCAACTGTTGTATAAATTTCCAAAGTTAAAAATAAACATCGTACCCTCGTAGGCTTCAACAATTTTGCTACACAATTACAATTTTAAATATTGTATTAGTTATCCAAGTTGTTCCCAAGATCTGATCTGGAATTCATACTTTCTTTCATGACTAAGAATAATAAATAAATAATCTTCTAAAATAGTGTAACAATAATTTACGTTTTGGAGTAATTTTTTATTTTTATTATTATTGGTGGAATTGTAAATTTATTTTATCTAATATATCTTTTGTCGGTGTTATGATTTGAAATATGAACCTTTTTTCATGAAGGTGAGTAGCCGGGCAGACACGGATATATTTTGTCTTATTTTGAGTCAGTATTGTTTTGGCCAGGCCTGTGTGCAGAACTGTTTTGCATATGCTTTAAATGTACACTTCTATTTAGCACCTGTGTGGTGCAATTAAGTTGTTTTACCTGTATGGTAATTTATGCATCTGTGTGATGCGATTATGTTGTTTACCTGTGTGGTACTATATGCATCTGTGTGATGCAAACCCCCGGCGCGCAAATCCCGTCCTCTCTGGGGATGTGGTTCCTCCAGAGCAGAGACATGTAGATGAGGGGCCCTACATGCGCCCGGTTGACATGATTTGGTGTTCTCACACCAAATCATTAGGATGCTGACTACTTGCGCGGTAGTCAGGCGTCCAGGGGAGCCTCTACTCGTTTCAGGTGGAAATGTACATCTTTGAAAATTATGGTTTGTTAAATATATATCTGATATGGAAAGATGGGCTTTTTATTAAAGGTCTGTATGGGGGATACAATTCCCCCGGTGAGTTACCATTTACCCCCTTTTCTTTATGCAAAACAGTAACTTCGGTGTTTGTTTCATGTTTTTGCGATGTGTCTGCCTGCTATATGCCGTTTCGGACTGCTATGCGATGACCCGCGTAAGTTAAAGTGGTTTTCTTGAATTCGTAATTAATCCTATTTTTACACATACAAACTTACAAATTTTATTTGATCATAATATCAGTAAATTCGGTATGCAAGGGAAAAAAAGTAGAGAAAGGGCGAATTTCAAAGATTGGAGATGAAAAATTAGAAGAAGTGGCTGATTTTAGGTAGTCAGATAAGTCAGGACGGGAGTTGTAGAGATATAAAGAGGATAGCGCAGGGTGGTGTCGCCTTCAATAAAAAGAAGTCACTTCTATGCTCGCGAATGGTAATTTAATTATTAATTTCATGCGTTAGATAGTCAAACGACTCAGGAAGACAAAATTCAAGTCATTTTAATTAAATTGGCAGGTATTTTTGAAGGCGATCCAATTCAAAACGCATCACTATAAGAAGGAAGCACTAAGTATTTTCAAATTACCTGTAGGTGAACCTTATTATTCTGACCTAAAAATTAGCCCACCTTCATTATCTCAAGCCCTTAATTATTATAAGGAATTGGACAATGAAAATCAGAAATTAGAGATCTAAAGGCAAATGGCAGGTACTTCCAAAAAGCCACACCCACACAACACCATCCCACAAAAGCAACCACAGATAAATTGCTTTGTACCTCGACTAAATTTCAGTCCATTGCAAAGACAACCCTTTACCAACCCTCAAACCTTTCAACAGATTCCTAGACAGCAATTTCCTTTATTAAACAGAAATACTTCGTTCAAGACCTTTCATTGCGCCTAAGCCTCACACAGTTTTCTAACACAAAAATACTCTTCGAAATAATTCTCAAAGACCTCCAAATATTGGCGACGTTTCTATAAAACAACCGTTTTTCAGTTTAGTCGACCCAATAGTTTCCAAAACCAGCAAAGATCTAATTTCCTAGTTGAAGAATGTAAGAAGTACTAAAATTTAGCTTATTCCTTCGACTAATTTATTGACCCGCTATCACAACGGTGACACCAGACGCTTTAAGTTAAAAGAAATCGAAAATGAAATGTATGGGACAAGGCAGAGAAGAGTACCTGCGGGCATACATTTTGTACCCAAACGCTTGAAGCCAGTAAGCTCAGTTAAGGTCTAATCATTTTTAGTGTGTGTGTGGTGTTTCATGCATGCGCTTTTAGAAGGGACTGAATTATGCTGAATTGTTATAATTGTGAAAATAATCAACAATTATTGGTGAGTTTACTCAAAGAGCATTTACATGTTCAGCTAAATATCAAAATTGTCAAACTCTTGTTGATTTGATTTACATTTTGGTATTTTTACCTTATTTCATTAAAAATATTAGAATCCATGTACCTGAGCCGTGCAATTCTCATTAAGAATTGATGTTGTTACGGAGTGCTTGAGCCGTCAGCGAAAATTCTTTAATTGTTAGTTACCTGAAGGAGTTCTTGAGCCGTACAGGGTGTTGTTGTGGATCGTTGAGCTACATAATAGCGTATTAAAATCCTTTCACCCGTTACTTTATTTTACCACTGACTGCGTTGCACCGCAATGTACCTTTTTTGTTGTTGTTAGTGGTTTAGCACTCATGAATGATAGGCATGAAGTGCTCCATAAATCGTAGTTTTAAACAGAGAAGAGCCTACTTTGATGAAAGTATACAAAACAAATGGCGAACTGGTTGCTCATACTTTGTTCCAGGTATTTCGCACGTCGTGTCACCTTGTGCTGAGGCATCTTCCATTTAACATAATAAATATTAATTTTGTTTTGTAAAATAGTTCCTATATACTGCTTTTCCGTATTTTTTTTTTTTTGATAAATATATTTTACTTTAATTAATATTTTTTGAGAGTTTGAAGTAATTTGCGTCTCAATTTTCCTGTGGGGTTACCTCGAGTACTACCAATTTATTTTTTTGGGTCAAAGATGCAATTGACAAGGTGACATGTGCGGATATTCCTTGTGTATTTTTTTGTATTTTTTTCCCTTCTCGTTTACAATGTACTTTATATAAATAGCTAAGTTGCCTCAAATTGAGAAATGAGTTCTCTCGCAACACGCGTCGTAAAAGATCATTCCCTACCAACAACGAAGATCAGCTGATGGTTGAACCGTCTACTTCAAGGAGATAGTACATCTGACAGTTTGGTTTCGATATCCAACAGCGGCGATTCCATTAAACGGATGACCGCTATTATGAAGGTATTATTAGAAAACCGAGAGCGTCCTAGTTTGCCAGCTGGAAAAGGCGACGTTATACCGGACTTCGACCCCGACAATAAAAGTCAAACTGTTTTAGACTGGTGTCTAAAGGTTGATGGGCCATGGGAAGTCTATAAATGGACTGAAGACATGACAATTTATTTAACAACCTCTAAACTGAAGGGCTCGGCTAATGTATGGTACAAAAATTTACCTAGTTTGAAATTCAGTAGACCGCTTTTGGGAGGTGATGAACTGAAGGAAAAGATCCGACAAAATCTATACTAAGTATTACTATGAAAAACTATGCGGGGAATCACCAAACACTAAACTCGCTATTTGGTTACTTGAGTGCACCAAATAACCTGCCTCCCACAGTTAAAAGCGATCATTTGTCTGTAAAGAAGAATCAACGCCCGCGGAAGGGAAAGTATAGTACAAACCGTCTCCATTTCACACACGAGTGTCCAATTAAGTCAAAGGCACGGGAAAGTATGAAATACGACTACTCAAGCAAAAATCCGTGAAGCAGATATTAGTAATATCGGAAGATTTTGACCTTAGCTTACATAGATTTGGATAGTTCATGCTGAACTGTTCGACTGCGAAATATGGAACCATTAAAAATAAACTACAGTTCAACGCAGGAAACCATGCTACAGGGCTATGCTAATGCTTATACACTTACTTTGGGAACTGTTTGTTTTGACATCACGGTTGATAATGTAGAAGGAAGAATTACAGCACATGTAGTACTGAATTCTGTTCAAGAAGTACCAATCCTAATAGTGTGGAATTTCACCGAACTACCCAATATCTTAGTTGTTAAGGACAATGTTACTTTGGAATCTATAGTCGTAGCGATAATTTAGATGTAAATAGAATAGAGCCGGTATTGACATCAAAAGTTATCCTTAGAGTAGCAGAAAGGCAAACTATCCTACCTGATAGCTGCATCCGAAACTTCGAGGGTCACGAATATTGTATACCACGTACTGTAATAATCTTAAACGACAATAAAATCTCAGTTCTCCCGGTAATAAACTTAGCGATCAAGAGCTAATGTTTGCCAACGAGTACAGAAGATATTTTGCTATGACAACTGAGGAGCTCGGGTGTTTAAAAACAGCTAGTATGAAGAGTAGTCTTCAAGACAATAAGCGTTTCTGCTACCGTCCGTGCAGAATGTACAGAGAAGAACAGGTTATATTAAAAGGAATTGTCGAAGAACTGATGGAAAGTAATGTCGTGCTAGAATCAGAGTCTGAGTATTCTTCTCCTGTTCTACTAGTCAAGAAGAAAAATGAGCAGCAAATGTTGTGTATCGATAAAAGGAAGCTCAATTCCATGTCCATAAAAGAGAATCAAGTCTGGATACTACCAAATCCCACTACAAGAAAGTGCCAAAAGTTCACTGCTTTCGTAACACCAGAAGGCCAGTATGAGTTCAACATACGTGTCATTTTGACTAACTCATGCACCTAGAGTATTCCAGCGTCTAATGACTAAAATGTGAAAACCCATACGTGGGAACGCCGCGTTTTACCTACATGCCAGAAGTATAGACGAAGCTTTAGGCAGACTGAAGGAGGCATTGGAAATTTTTCGCTGTGATGACCTAACTTTAAACTTAAAAAAAGTTCGTTCTTGTAGGCTTCAATTAATTATTTGGGATTTGAAATCCAGCAAATCACAGTAAAACTAGGTGCCTATAAGATTCTGGTAGTGGCTATTTTCGACACTTTGTAGAAAAGTACGCACTAATTATAAAACCATTGACCAAACCTACAAAGAAGATCGTGCCGTGGCAATAGACCAAAGCGGAAGTGGCAGCATTTAAACAACTACA
Organism: Agrilus planipennis; assembly: GCF_000699045.2. Taxonomy (NCBI): domain Eukaryota; kingdom Metazoa; phylum Arthropoda; class Insecta; order Coleoptera; family Buprestidae; genus Agrilus; species Agrilus planipennis. The sequence goes on from NW_020439120.1 coordinate 967,884, forward strand.
GTCGACACTTGTTTCAAGACCAATATTAACGTTGTTTGATCCAGAAGCGAGTACTGAAGTACAAACGGACACCAACCAAATAAGACTTTCCGGTATATTACTCCAGTGATACACGGATAACCGTCTACACCCCATTGCCAATGCAGACATACATCTGAGACATAACAGATGTACCACTCCTACGAACTGGAGACTCTTGCTGTGGTAGAGAGCCTAAAGAAATTCAGAATATACTTGCTGGAAATAACATTCACTATGGTCACACATTGCAACGCCGTAAAAACTACCAGCAAAAATGAGAACATCATACCTAGAATAGCACGGTGGTGGCTGAGACTTCAAGAATATACATTCGAAGGGGACAGAATGAAGCATGTAGATGCCTTTAGCCGCAACCCTTGCAACTCAAAACCGACCGATCGCCAAGAAAGAGGGCAAGTGCTCCGCATTGAGGAAACAGGCTGGGTACTCTTCGAAAAAAACACCCGGTCGAAGTACGTGAGAGACTACTTTAAGGATATTTTCGCCAAGTACGGAGTCCCTAAAACACTAATATCCGATCAAGGCAGATCTTTCACTTCAAAATGGTTCAACCGATTTTGCCGGCAGGATAACGTCCGACACGTTATCAATGCGGTGGCTACACCACGAGCAAATGAGCAAATAGAGCGCCTAAATAGGACCGTTCTCGCCGCGCTCTTACCTTATATTCCAGAAGAACAACTTTGGGATGAGCAAGTACGAACCGTACAATTTGCTATAGACAATGTAAGTAAGCAAATAAGTCCACGGGAAAAACACCTAGCCAATAAATGTTTGAATACACTCCTCGAAATAGTAGCAACGCCTTATTAGTGGACGAAGTGAAACAAATTCCAACTATAATACAGGACTTACTGACCCTACGCGAAAAGGCAGCTGGTCAAACTAGGGCAGCACAAGCCAAGCAAAATCTGAACTACGATAAGAAGCGAAAGAAGACAAAACTATATAGATACGTATATTTGGTGGTGATTGTCAAACAAACACCGTCAACTGGTACAAGTAGGAAGCTGTCTTATAGGTATAGCGGTCCAATGGTGGTCAAAACCGTTCTACCAAATGACCGGTACATGCTTAGAGAAATGACGGGCTCTCATCGTACTCTTAGATCTTCCAAGTACGAGAAAACCGTTACTGTGGACAGAATGCGTCCCTGGACTACACCTGGAAGAGTCTTGGATGATCCTGATAAAGAAACCGGCGAGGATGAGGATAGAGTGCCTATCTCGTCGGACGAAGAAACCAACAGCGCTATGTATCTCGGGACGAGATATTCGCAAGATGGCCGAATGTAAGAAGTAAGTCTACTTCTTAGAATTCAGTTTATTCCTTAAACTAATTTATTGGCCCGTTATTACAACGGCGACAGGCGCATTAAGTTAAGAAAAATCTAAAGTGAAACGCATGAGACAAGCTAAGGAAGAGTACCTGCGGGCATACATTTTGTGAACAAACGCTTGAAATCAGTAAGCTCAGCTAAGATCTAATCAGTTTTAGTGAGTGTGTGGTGTTTCGTGCGTGTGCTTTTAGAAAGGACTGAATTGTCCTGAATTGTTATAACTACGAAAATAATCAACCATTATCGGTGAGTTCACTCACAGAGTTTTTCCAAAATTACTAAATTCTTGTTGATTTAATTTACATTTTATTGTTTTGCTATTTTTACCTTATTTCATTAAAGAAATTAGAATCCATGTACCTGAGCCGTGCAATTCTCATTAAGAAATGACGCTATTACGGAGTGGCCATTAGTAAAAATCCTTTAATTATTAATTGCCTGACCGAATATTTGGGCCATTAGTAAAAATCCTTTAATTATTAATTGCCTGACCGAATATTTGGGCCTTTGGCGAAAAACCTTTAATTATTAATTACCTGAAGGAGTGCTTGAGCCGTACAGGGTGCTGTTGTGGAGTGTTTCGGTCACACAGTGTGTTGAAATTCTTTCACCCGTTACTTTATTTTACCACTGACTGCGTTGCACCGCAAGGTACTTTTTTTTTGTTGTTAGTAGTTTATCACTCGTGAGTGACAGACAGGAAGTGCTCCATAAACCGTAGTTTTAAACAGAGAAGCCTACTTTGACGAAAGTACATAAAACATGGCATTTAGGCGAACTGGTTGCTCATACTTTATGTTTTGTTTTATGTATTTCGCACGTCGTGTCACCTTGTGCTGGGACATCTTCCATTTAACATCAATTTTAGTTTTGTAAAATAGTTCCTGTGTATTGTTATTCCTTTTTTTTAGTAAATATATTTTACTTTAATTAATATTTTTTGGGGGTCTAAGGTAATTTGTGTCATAAGAATTAACAAATGTTGAATAAGACCCATACGTTTATGATGAGTACGGAAGATAAGTTCCCGTGTACCCGTGTAATCTCTTCTCCGATAGCCACTCCTGATGATGATTAATGGATCAGACCATTTAAAATAATTTTTGGATCAAATGAAAACAGTAAACCAGTTGTTGAATTTTTCCGACAAACTATTTACGTAAAGTAAGTGTCATATTTAGGAGAGGCCGGGGCTAGTTGACTATAGGGGTTAGTTGACAAATTGCAAATAGTTCCTCTATTATTTGATAAATGGCAGACTGGGCAGGATATCCATGCATCGACGCGTTACACTTCTTAGTACACGAGACGCCATAGATGTATTTCACATAGTGTTATTGTATAAGACTTAATCTTAAATCGTCGGCGGTAAGTAAGTATTTTAATTCTGCTTATTTATTTTATACTGTAGGAATAATTATTGTCTGTGCATGTACACTAGTGTTTTTGTAAAGGTATTGCTTTTTAGCTTTAATTGTCTATGTTTATTTCTAATACTACGCATCAACTGTGGTTGTACGATCTCCGCGAATTCAAAATGGCTGGACGGGGTTTCTTGACCTAGCTCCATCGGGGTTAAATGACTTATTAGTCAACTAACCCCAAGTATATTTCTCAACTTATTTCGACATTTAAACAACAATCTGGATTCCAGTAACTCCAGAAAAGACTGCCTCTAAGTTTGTTTCTCTTGAGGAAGTGAGGCCTTTTCCTAAAGCGGGACCACGACAAAATAATACACAAAGGGGCAGAAAAAGGAGACAAACTGCAATTTTAACGGGTACTCCAATAAAAGAAGCTCGGAAGCAAGTAAAAAAGGCGTCAAAAAGAAAAAACAAAAGTTCAAGGAAAGTAAAAAGATGGCTGATACAGAAAATACGAAAAATACACCGAATGATGGTCGAAGCTTTCTATTTCATGATAACCTAGTCCCATCTACATCCGGAACGCAAAAAATGTTTCTTCATTATATGTGAGGAACCTTATCGTAGTGGAGAATTTGGATACAATTGGGTGCAATTTACGCGTTGCAGAAGGTGGGACCAAGAGAAATGCATAAAAAAATCTAACATTACCTTCTCTGTATGTATAAATTGCGACTCTGATGATGATTCTATTAACTAATTTTAAATAAAAAGACAAATGCAACTTGAAAAAATAGTTGTTGTAATATTGCCCTTCATAAAAAGCAGGAAAAAGTAGTAATAAAATATAGAGAAAAGGTAAGTCAACTAACCCCAGCGTATGTGTCAACACACCCCGCATACGGTGTTAAATGGCCAACTCTGCATGGGGCATAAAAGGCTTTACTAAAATATGGTCACATTAAATAGAAGAATATAGATATCAAAATATGAAACCTTATGACTTTTACTCCCCTACGACTTGTACAAACTTGCCTTATTGAAAACGGCAATAAATAAAAAAAATTATCTATAAAAATTAAGTTAGTCAACTATCCCCGGCCTACCCTACTAAATTTCTTTTTAAATAAGTAAGCGCAATATGAACGATATTAGATATATCGTCTCGTAACCTCATGTAATAAAATAATTTTTTTTAGTTATTATTAAACATGACTGGAATCTTGTTAAAGCGTTAGTATGGTTTTTCAAAAGTATCACTAATACTAAAAGTAATAATTCAAGTAATCAAGACCCAGTCTGTAAAGATCTAATAAATATAGATTCAATAGAGGAGCTATAAGTCACATATAATACAATTCATTGTAAATACTTTGAAATAAGCATTTTAGCAAAATGATGTGTACGATTAAAAAATTGTGATTAATTATTTTCAAATAAATGCCTATCAATTTTTTTACCGTCAATTATTTGCCATCATACCATGAGTTAAAATTTATCTAAATATGATGAGAAACATTGCTGCATATAATACAATAAATCTTGCCTTCATGTATACCTCATAGGTTTTTTCAATTTAGTGTCTTAAATAGTATGTTTAATTTACGAAAATAACGAAAGTAATTCAATTTACTAATAGTTTTCTTAACGTTTAATATTCGTATGATTCATGAAATGCAGGCAATATGTTACAAATTTTTACCTTCACAAGGTGAGCAACTTTTACACATATCATGATAATACGAACAATAAACTTTTCGTATTATAACTATGACTAAATGTGGTTATCGGGGTTAATACCAATACGTATTACGAACCTGACGATTTTACAGACTCGCAATTAGACGAAAATACAATCGACGAAAATAAAAATTATCGTACACAGGCCTCGAAAGACAAAGTTACACAGACTTAGAAGAAATTAATAACGCTCTAGTAAAACTACGATTGCAAAATTTTAATTGATAGTGACGTTTCGACTCTATCATGAAATCTTCTTTAGCTTTCTAACATTTTTATGATTATTTGTATGAAGAACCTTTGAAGTTAAAACGGTCCACGAACCAATGCGACCCAACGCCAGCCCCAACCGTCCCCAAGGTCATTTCCGACAGTGTGTTACCGCCGCCGCCCTTCCGCCTTCCGAGACGAGAGCGATGTTCACCCGTCGACCGCCAGCCGCCGAAACCGAGCCTACTCCACCACCACCAGTATGTATAGTAGCAGCGCGTCGATCGTGCGCGCCAATGACAGCGCACGACCGCTGCTCGGTGGAGGGAGTAGGCGGAGCCAACTCGCCGCGCTGGTGGATATAAGCGGCCGGCCTGGCCACAGAAGGTCAGTCGGCTACCCTCTTAGCCACTCTCTACTACCAGTCGGCTACGCCTTAGCTACTGGTATTCATAGTCGGCTACGCCTTAGCCACTATTCCTCGACGGCTACGCCTTAGCCACGAGAACCACTACGACCACCTTCGGCTACCGATTTTTAGCCAGGGCCACGACGCATCGTTCGACCAGCGACCACTTGGTGTAGATAGATATATCCACACGTATTCCAGGGCATCTTGTACCTATGCCACGCCACCGACGAGGAGCATCGACCCGCCGCTGGAGACAACGGAGAGACCGTCACCAAGGACGTATCCAGGGACCGCCCCACGCACTATCGCCCCGACACCTGACCCAGGTCTTCCAGGAGCTCCGGGATACCTACGTCCCGCGTCCCGAGCCCCGTCAGCCATCCAAGGTGCCTGAGGATCCCCGGAAGCCGCCGTCCCCGCGGTTACCTCCGTTGCCTGTGGTCTCGCCGCTGCCCGCCCCACTGTCGCCGCTCCCAGCCACGCCAAAGCGTACGCAACCACCGTCAGGACCGCGCTACACTCCGGTGCCGCAACTTGTGTCCCCGCTCCCGGCAACGCCTCGCCGGCGTGTGTACCGGCTCCGCCGGATCGACTTTGGTTCAACTCGCGAGTGATTGTGCTGTGAGTGCCCGGACGACTATTTGTTAGGTTAGGTGTATATATAGATCTAGTTTAGGTTAAGAGTAGGTTAAACGACTTGTAGCACATCTCATGCATATGTATATATATATCTTGTTATCTGTTAGTTATTTAGGCCACTTTCCATTCCAGTAATCCTTGTATATATATCTAGCGTTAGCTCCCTTAAGGCTCTGTAAATAAATCTCTTTAATCACTCTGTATTAGTTCGTTTCCTCAAGGTGCCCATCGACGAAGGCGCGACGAGGTCGTTCGCTCGCCAGACTAGCCGGCCGTTGCCACGCGGCACACCGCACGTGTGCCCGGTAACAAGTTGGCGCCCAACGTGGGGCCATGCAACACCTTCAGAGCGAAGAAGCCCACGCCCAACAGGACGGCACGATGCAGCCCTTCTCTAGGGATACCATGGGAACGTCGGGAACATCGGCATACAGAGTCCCGCCCCGATCGCCACCGCCGCCGCCAACACAACCAGCACCGCCAACGCCGGTCGCCGGTAGCCCTGCCCGGTTCCAGGTTCAGGATGAGTGGCCCAGCCCCTCAACGCCCAAGGTACCAGCAGCCAAGGCGGAAAGTGCCACAAGCGTCCCACAAACGCCTACCCTACTGACAGAGGGTTTCGAAAACTGTCAGTGGCGCCCAAAACCAACCACCAACGACATTGTCCAGGAATTGCTGGATCGCCTAACACGGCCATCCGCCCCACGTCCTGGCCCACTGCCCCGTTTCGGCGGATCACCTGAGATGGATCCCGAAGTCTTCCTGACCCGCCTCGAGGAACACTTCCATCAGCACGGCCCACCGGATCCGCAGCAACAGAGTGACGTCGCCGCCGACCAGCTGGATGGGGAAGCGCGAGCCTGGTACCGCCCGTACCAAGGTTTACAGCTGCCATTTCCCGAATTCCGAGCGCTGCTCATCGCTGAGTACGACAGCCCGTCGCGTCGGAGCGCCGCGATGGCGAAATTTTTCACCGAGCGACAAGCCAAAGAGCCCGTGTACTGTTTCTTGAAACGAAAGGAACAGCTGGCCGCCCGTCTGAACCTCGTCCTGACGGATACCGAGCTCGTGGCTCACTGCCTGGATTTGGTTCCGAAAGGACTGGCCGCCTACATCGAAACCGCCGCACCCGTGACCTTCGCCGCTTTCATCAACTTAGCCGTACGCCTGGAGAACAGGCTAGGATCGACCGTCCCGGCGCACCCGATCCCCAGGAGCAGTGCCAATCCGACTACAACCACCATCAAACCCTTGCCGCCCTGCCATTTCTGTCCCGGGAGACACTACAACCGGGACTGTCCGGAACGACCAGTGGTACAGGAACTACGGCGTTCGGAAAGAGATACCCCGAGAGCGGCAGCCCCCAGACGTGCACCGAACCCAGGGATCCGAGCAGCCGCAGTGAACCATCTATCTACGGGACCGTCGGGAAACGAGGTTGGGGCCGGGGCCATTTCCCGGCCCGTTCAGAATACAGCCGTCCTCACATCAACTCCATCGGCGGTTTCACAGAACTACCCCGGATCGACGCCATCATCGACGGAGCTCGAGTGTCCGCCCTGATTGATAGCGGGTCATCCCTCAACCTCGTGCGGCAACCCCAACGCGCCGAACACAAACAGGCCAAGCCTATCACCCTCGCCACTAACACAAACGAAGCGGCACACGTGTACGGACCATCCCGCCTCGAAGTGACCATCGCTCAAGAACAAACAGTGGACACGTTCTTCGTAAGCTCGGACTTACACGAGGCTGCTATCCTAGGCCTTCCCTGGCTCCAGACGAACCAGGTCACCCTGGACTTCCAACGCCGTTGCCTTCACTTCGGGCAGAAACAACGGAAGACGGTATATTGGAAGACTCCGCCACCCTCACCAACAGCCGCCCCGGTCGAGGTAGACATGGACGCCATCCCGGCGGGAGCCCAGGCCGCCTACCAGGACCTGCTCGAGGAATTCCGGGACGTTTTCGACACCTCTGCACCAACCACTACACCCACCACCAAACACCATATCCGCCTGAAGGAGCACCGCCCTTTCCGGATCGCCCCATACCGACAATCGGCCCATAAGCAGCAAGCAATCCAGGAGCAGATACAAGAGATGCTGAGCAAAGGCATCATCGAACCCAGTAGTTCCGTATACGCCAGCCCAACTGTGGTCGTCAAGAAGAAGGACGGTACGCCCCGGTTCTGTATCGATTTCCGGCGGTTAAACGCCCAGACCGTTAGTGAAGCCACCCCGCTCCCAAACATTCAACAGACGCTTAAGCATCTGGGCCAAGCCCGGATCTTCAGCACCCTGGACCTCAAGTCGGGTTACTGGCAGATTCCCCTGACTGACGAGAGTCGGCCCCTCACGGCATTCTCCACGACCGACGGTGCCAGCTACCAGTTCAAAGTCATGCCGTTCGGACTCAAGAATGCCCCATCCACGTTCCAGAAACTAATGGCCCAAGAGGTACTCACGGGACATCTTCACAACTTCACCCTGGCGTATCTGGACGACATCGTGGTTTATTCGAACTCCCACCAGGAGCACGTTAGGCACTTGCGGCTGGTCCTAGAGAGACTCCGCACCCATGGGCTTCGCGTCGGTCCAGGGAAATGCCAGCTCGCACGTCCAGAAATCGAGTACCTGGGACATCGCGTCACAGCGGACGGAAACCTTCCGACGGAACACCACCTCCGCCAGATCCAAAGTTTGCCAACCCCTAACACCCGCAAACAGCTGCGCCATGTGCTGGGCGTAAGCAACTGGTTACGGGAATACGTTCCACGCTTCGCGGAAATCACCGCTCCGCTGACCGACCTGCTCTCAGCCAAGGAAAGGTGGAGATGGGACCCAAAGGCCAACCAGGCGTTCCTCCAGCTGAAGGACGCACTCTCGCAGCCCCTCCGCCTCTCCCGACCCAATCCGGAACTGATCTACGTGATCCAGACCGACGCCAGCTATACGGGGCTCGCGGCCGTCCTATACCAGGAGGACCAGGATGGCCAACGACATGTGGTCTCGTTCGCCAGCACTCGACTCAGCCCTGCCGAACGTCGGTACCATAGCAACGAGCNTTTTTCCATACAGCTAACTACTGTCACGCAGCCTGGGTCTGCGCATTCTGCGGCCGTAACCACATCACGGCCGAATGCAAATCCAAGGACAAGAAGGATGCAAATCCGACTTGTGCCAATTGTAAAGGGAACCACCGCGCCACCTACCGCGGCTGCCCCAAGGTTCCCAAAAAGACCTCCCCTTCACCCCCCAAGAAAACCGTCACTCCCGTTGCTTCCCAAGGCACGAAAACTACCGCCCATCCTTCGGCTACCACTTTGGCAGCACCATCCCAAATGTCCTACGCCAAGGCAGTAAGAACCGCCCCCCCACCCCCCGCCTAAAAACGCAACACGAGCACTCCACCAGCTGTAGTTGCAATCCCAACTTTGGAACAAAGACTTCAAGTCATTGACAGAGGGTTTCGAAAACTGTCAGTGGCGCCCAAAACCAACAACCAACGACATTGTCCAGGAATTGCTGGATCGCCTCACACGGCCATCCGCCCCACGTCCTGGCCCACTGTCCCGTTTCGGCGGATCACCTGAGATGGATCCCGAAGCCTTCCTGACCCGCCTCGACGAACACTTCCATCAGCACGGCCCCAGGATCCCCATCAACAGAGTGACGTCGCCGCCGACCAGCTAGATGGGGAAGCGCGAGCCTGGTACCGCCCGTACCAAGGTTTACAGCTGCCATTCCCCGAATTCCAAGCGCTGATCGTCGCCGAGTTCGACAGCCTTCGCCGCTTTCCTCAACTTAGCCGTACGCCTGGAGAACAGGCTAGGATCGACCGTCCCGGCGCACCCGATCCCCAGGAGTTCCAGTGCCAATCCGACTACGACCACCATCAAACCCTTGCCGCCCTGCCATTTCTGTCCCGGGAGACACTACAACCGGGACTGTCCGGAACGACCAGTGGTACAGGAACTACGGCGCTCGGAAAGAGATACCCCGAGAGCGGCAGCCCCCAGACGTGCACCGAACCCAGGGATCCGAGCAGCCGCAGTGAACCATCTATCTACGGGACCGTCGGGAAACGAGGTTGGGGCCGGGGCCATTTCCCGGCCCGTTCAGAATACAGCCGTCCTCACATCAACTCCATCGGCGGTTTCACAGAACTACCCCGGATCGACGCCATCATCGACGGAGCTCGAGTGTCCGCCCTGATTGATAGCGGGTCATCCCTCAACCTCGTGCGGCAACCCCAACGCGCCGAACACAAATAGGCCAAGCCTATCACCCTCGCCACTAACACAAACGAAGCGGCACACGTGTACGGACCATCCCGCCTCGAAGTGACCATCGCTCAAGAACAAACAGTGGACACGTTCTTCGTAAGCCCGGACTTAAAAGAAGCTGCTATTCTAGGCCTTCCCTGGCTCCAGACGAACCAGGTCACCCTGGACTTCCAACGCCGTTGCCTACACTTCGGACAGAAACAACGGAAAACGGTATATTGGAAGGCTCCGCCACCCTCACCAACGGCCGTCCCGGTCGAGGTAGAAATAGACGCCATCCCGACGGGAGCCCAGGCCGTCTACAAGGACCTGCTCGAGGAATTCTGGGACGTATTCGACACCTCTGCGCCAACCACTACGCCCACCACCAAACACCATATCCGCCTGAAGGAACACCGCCCTTTCCGGATCGCCCCATACCGACAATCGGCCCAGAAGCAGCAAGCAATCCAGGAGCAGATACAAGAGATGCTGAGCAAAGGCATCATCGAACCCAGTAGTTCCGAATACGCCAGCCCAATTGTGGTCGTCAAGAAGAAGGACGGTACGCCCCGGTTCTGTATCGATTTCCGGCGGTTAAACGCCCAGACCATTAGTGAAGCCACCCCGCTCCCAAACATTCAACAGACACTTAAGCATCTGGGCCAAGCCCGGATCTTCAGCACCCTGGACCTCAAGTCGGGTTACTGGCAGGTTCCCCTGACTGACGAAAGTCGGCCCCTCACGGCATTCTCCACGACCGACGGTGCCAGCTACCAATTCAAAGTCATGCCATTCGGACTCAAGAATGCCCCATCCACATTCCAGAAACTGATGGCCCAAGAGGTACTCACGGGACATCTTCACAACTTCACCCTGGCGTATCTGGACGACATCGTGGTTTATTCGAACTCCCACCAGGAGCACGTTAGGCACTTGCGGCTGGTCTTAGAGAGACTCCGCACCCATGGGCTTCGCGTCGGTCCCGGGAAATGCCAGCTCGCACGTCCAGAAATCGAGTATCTGGGACATCGCGTCACAGCGGACGGAAACCTTCCGACGGAACACCACCTCCGCCAGATCCAAANCGAGGAGGGGTTTTAGTCGGTAAAAATCCGATACTACCTCCATTCAGGGGGTGTCTTTTGAAGATTTCCCCTCCTCGAGCATAATCTAAAAAAAAAAAAAAAAACGAAAACATATCTTTACACAGCCTCTCGTCTACCGCAACTACTACCATTCGTAAGGGCTTTTATCTATATTATTTTGATTTTTGTATCTTTGTTATTGTTACTACTGTTGTATTATCTTGTTCTTTTCGTCACTCTGTTCTTGTATGTATGTTCCATTCTGCTTGTGCTTTTTTTTACTTATGTTTTCGTTTGTTATTGTTATAATATTGTTATTTGTTATTGTTAGTGTTTTCTTGGTATTTAAATAATATCTACCAAAAGACACTAAACTATTATATAGATAACGGTTTTTCTGATGTATACTGTTTCAATAATAGTCAATAATACTTATAAGAAGGCGGTTAATCAGTTGACTGCACTCATTTTGTAAACATTCATTAGCTAAATGTTTCTACCAGTTTTAGCTCATTTAATTGGGTTTTACCTGGTTTTACCTGACCTGTACTTTATCATAGCTTATACAAATTGTATTGGGAAAATTGTTAGGCGTTTTATCTATAATCGAACATTTAATCGGATAAAATTGCGATAACATCATCGTGTACACCGAATGGCAAAGTGCTTTGTAACGCCATTGTGTGAAAGTATTTTGGCGCGACGTTTTTATTTTACATTTTTGTTTAGTTTATGTGAATAGATATTACAGCCTCTTTTTGCAAAAATGCCTAATAAGTGTTGCGTTCCGGGAAGAAACAGGGTTTTTTCTGTCTGCATGTGCCTTCAGCTCGGGTGGCAAACATGCAGTCTGGCAAGAAAGACAGTTATCCACTACCACGGATTGATGACACCTTGGATATGCTTTCTGGCTCGAAAATGTTTTCCACACTCGATTTTAAGAGGAGATACTGGCAAGTTGCTTTAGATGCTGCCGACATTCTCGATCGGCACGAACCTATGGCAGTTTACAGTTATGCTTTTCGGGTTATGCAATGCCCCGGCGACGTTCGAAAGGTTGATGGAGAAACTCTTGAGTGATGAAATTAGAAAGACCTGCTTGGTATACTTGGATGACATCATAGTGATTGGAAGCACCTTTAATGAACACCTACATAATTTGCAAGCGGTATTTCAGCGGTTACATGAGGCCAATTTGAAACTCAGTTCGAAAAAGTGGCACCTTTTCCGCGAAGAAGTTTCTTACCTGGGACACGTTGTATCAGCGAAGGGCGTGGCCGTGGATCCAGAGAAGATAAAGGTGGTGAAGGAATGGCCAGTTCCTGAAAATGCCAACGACATATGAGGGTTCATGCGATTGTGCACGTATTATCGTCGCTATGTTTATGGATTCGCCAATATCGCCAAACCTTTGACACGTTTAACCGAAAGCAAATTTTATTGGGATCCGGATTGCCAAACGGCATTTAGGACTTTGAAGCAGGCTTTGATCACAGCCCCCATACTGATATATCCTCGGCCCATTGGAATGTTCATTTTTGACACCAACGCCAGCAATGTGGCAATGGGAGCCGTTCTTTCGCAGTCACAAGATGGCCAAGAGCAGGTAATCGGCTATTTTAGCAAGACCTTATCAAAAGCCGAAAGACAATACTGTGTCACTAGGCGAGAGATGCTGGCTGTAGTCAAAGGTGTACAAAAGTACAGAAGGGAAGCCTGTCTGACAGACGATGAAATATCTATTACCTAGTAACTAAAGAAAGATGCTCTGATAATCCAACTTATAGAGACCTTTGGGACGCAGTAATGTAACTCCGCGGAGAATAACCTACAGAAGCTCGCGATTCCGAAGCTTGGTTGTGGACTGGACAACCTAGATTGGGGGATCGTACGGAACATGATCGAAGTCCTGTATGTCCAATACATTTTGGTTTGCACTAATAACCTCAATCGGACCAATCATGAGAAAACCCCGGACTGTTACTTCCATTCCCGGAGCGGAAGGCGAAAACTGCAGATTCAAGCATTATCCGAAACGGAAAGTGAAAATGATTCGGTACAACACATCTTTAAGAAGGGGACAGTGTAGCGAGCACGAGCGTGTTTGTGTGCGATCGGGCATACGTGTGTGAACAGCTTATCTATTCGCCGACTAGCCGCGGCCGCCTTTCTTCATGTGCACCGTATTTGTTAATGTGTGTGTCGTATCTGCGTCCTGGGAAAACAGTTCAAAGAAAAACTAAATGATCCGAATGTTTCTAGCAGGTTCCGGAAAGGAAACAAAAGAGTATTTAAAGGAAGAGACGATCGTCGAGAGAGTAGAAATAAATTGATCGTTGTAGAAGTGAATCCAGAAATAAATTGACAGTGATATAAGTGAAATAAATAGCGCAGTGAATAGTGATATATAGTATAGTCGAAATAAGAAGGCAAAGTCCGCAATAAATAATCCACACTAAAGGTTTAACGTTTTTCTCGTTCTTACAAACGGAAGATACCCTGTCTTTACTCTCTAAACACGCCTCCTCCACAGATGCGTCGAGACCTGCACCTACGTTTCATAAGAATCAATCGAATAAAATGAGACGATCGACAACATGCTTGTCTTGTCATTTGTACCTACATAAAATGGACAAATTTACAGGATTGGCTTAAGGTAGTAGTCTTGCTACAGTATGGTGAAAAAGTTATTGTAAGATCTAAGATAATTCAATGCAATAATATTTATATAATTTCGATTGTACATCAAAACAGATTGAATGAGTCAGTATTCATACATACCCACACATCTAAAATTATTAGTTAAGTTTATCTCGAATTAGAGAAGGTCAATCGACTTGCAAAATAGTCAGCATTGATGAGAAATGAATGCGTTATTGTTTATTTTTAATTTCATAAAAATATTTTTTTACAAAATAATACATCTGTTTTTAGATTTCCACCTTCTTTTCATATCCGGGATACGGTTCTGCAACTATGTTTAATACTTCCCCAGCTATGTTTACAACGGAGATGTTTTCTCTACTTGTTTCTTTCATTCCAAACAAGTTTTCTATTCTGAGAATTTAAAACTTCTCGGACCATTTCATTAAAGGTTAATAATAAAAAGAACAATAACAATAACACCAACAACAACAACAATAGTTACAACGAAAAAATAACTTAAACGGTATATGTAGAGAGATGACTATTCCCACAAATATACCAACTAAATTAAGCCGACCCTGTAAATTTGCCCATTTTGTGTAGGTACAAATGACAAGACAAGCATGTTGTTGATCCTCTCATTTTATTCGATTGATTCTTATGAAACGTAGGTGCATGTCTCGACGCAGCTGTGGAAGAGGCGTGTTTAGAGAGTAAAGACAGGATATGTTCCGTTTGTAAGAACGAGAAAAACGATATGCCTTTAGTGTTCATTATTTATTGGGGACTTTGCCTTCTTATTTCGACTATATTATATCAGCAGTAGTGTAAATGAATAGAATAATTCATAACCTAAGTTTAGTAATAATTTAATAGTGTTTTTAAATTCTTTAATAAATAATTAATGTAAATAAATAGTTTTTGTCGCTATCAGTCTTAGAAGTTAATTTTGTTAAACCTACGAACATTACACTTGATTCAGGTTACGATATCTGGCAGTCGGACAATCGGTAGAGTTTTCCTGCTATTCAAGAAAACTACGGAAAAATTGTTGAAGCCTTAATTTCTAGATTTCAGCGCGATGAATTGCAAATCGAGGTGTACTCTTGAAACTCATCCTAAATAACGCGATGTCCCGGGATAAATTTGATATTTCTGTTTTATACCACTAAATAGTAACACAATTACGGGCGCTTGAAACTTTAGGCATAACTTCCTACAGATGCGCTGCAATACTGTTTCCGTTAATAGAATGTTGCTTACCTGAAAGTCAATTACGAATCTGGCAAAGATCTGCGAGTTTACAAAAGGGCATGAGTCATCATCAACAAATGTACTGAATTTCATCCAAAGTTTTCAAAATCATCTGATCTATTCATGATCATCACGAGTGGCTATCGAGGAATTATAAAAAACAAAAAATGCTTTTAAATGAACTGAATACACCAAATATGAATCATTTATAATGCTAGCATTGTTTTTCGATGATTTATTTATTTTTCCTTTACTTTGTATATCGAAAATACGATACTCTTAGACCATCCGTTTTATTCTCATTCCAGGCATAGAGGCTGTAGCTACCTCGAGTTTTTTGGTGGACGCCACCTCAGAAACGGTTAGAGATAGGCTTCTGAAAAGGTCATAAATCGTCGTATCGCATGCTTTAAAGACGTTTTAGACCATCCGTTT
>NW_020439120.1:985225-1016621 GCF_000699045.2 Agrilus planipennis
TATCGCATGCTTTAAAGACGTTTTAGACCATCCGTTTTATTCTCATTCCACGCATAGAGGCTGCAGCTACCTCGAGTTTTTTGGTAGACGCTATCTCCGAAACGGTTAGAGATAGGCTTCTGAAAAGGTCATAAATCGTCGTATCGCATGCTTTAAAGACGTTTTAGACCATCCGTTTTATTCTCATTTCACGCATAGAGGCTGTAACTACCTCGAGTCCATACCGTATTAATGTTTTCCGATTGCAACTTATTCTTCTTTATTATTCAATATCATGTTTTTCTATAAAAAAAACGTTTCTTATGTCCTCTACAATAATCAATTTTATTCAAAAGATCACAATTTACAAACAGGTCAAATCATCTCTTCCCCTTCGCTCCTAACGCAGGTTCAATATCGTTTGCTGACACTGAATGAATTAAATTTTTAACAAACGTCGCTGTAATACAACTGGTTAGCTTCTTGTGAAACATTTTTAGATACGTAAATAAAGAAAAACTGCTTTGTAACTTTTCAAAACATTACATTTGAGACAATAAAAGCATTTTTTGCTTTATATAAAACTCATTTAACAAGACTACTTTGAATTTATTTATTATGTTATTATTCTATTATTTATATATGACTTTATAAAACGCCATTGTATGTCATTCATTTTTTGACATTTTTTTATTATGCTTGCGTACTGTGGACATGTCACGTACATCTGTATGGTCAATTTGCAAATTGTAGGAGTCCCAACATGACTAGCTCGCACAAGGAGAATGAATAAGCTTTAATTGCGCGTCCACGACTAGGACTCCCCGCAAGGCACGAAATGCACCGTAATGTCTATTACTTTAATACGGTGATTTTATGGTAAAATCCAAGAATTTAAAGAACGAGGATCAAATGCGAGGTGTAAAATAACTAGGAAAAAAATCGAGCCAAATAAAATCTCACACTAAATTAATATTAGAAAAGGGAACAATATAAGATAACAAGATTAGATCTATACATATAAAAATGAATTGCTATTCGTTAGTCTCGCTAAAACTCGAGAACGGATGGACCAATTTGGTTAATTTTGGTCTTGAATTATTTGTGGAAGTCCAGAGAAGGTTTAAAGGTGAATAAATATGAAAGTTGTTAACTATCTTTCAGATTATTTTTATGTAGATTGATAAATCTTAAGTTTTGTCAAAAATTGAATTTCTGAACGCAACCATAATATTTGACATTTGTCAACCACGTTTATTTTATACAAAAGTTTAGGTCTTTTATATATCGATTAAGGCAGTACGAAGTCTGCCGG
The DNA here is from genome assembly GCF_000699045.2 of Agrilus planipennis. Lineage (NCBI taxonomy): Eukaryota > Metazoa > Arthropoda > Insecta > Coleoptera > Buprestidae > Agrilus > Agrilus planipennis. The sequence continues at coordinate 986,520 of NW_020439120.1, forward strand.
GACAGCTAGTATGTAATAAAAATAATTTCTTTTTTTTTTCGTCTACAATTTCATTTACAGTCTGCCTTATTGGCGTATCCGAATATAAAAATGTTTCCAGACAGTATATCGTTTTCTAGATAGTAAAAGCAATAAGCATGTAATATCCAAATAGAGGCAATGTATGGTCATCTGGTGGGTATCCGCTGTTATTAATGTAATAATAGATATTAATAAATATTACGTTACGTAAAAACATTCTTGTTAATTATTTTACCCGCCTATTATGTATGAAAGGTGAATCGTCGTTTTAGTTAAACAAATTTAAATACAGTAAAAGTTCCTTATTCACGGTTTCCTTATTCGCGATTTCATTATTTGTGGATGAAAAAATTGCAACCCAGTTCTTGTATTCGCGGTTAAAAATTTCATCATTCGCGGATGCAATCGGTAAACAGAAAAGGATTCGGTGTCATTTATTAAGGGGATTGACCGCAGTAGACCGATCGTAGCTAGTGTGAATTTTTCCGAAAACATGGGTTTCTATTCTAAACATTGTCATTTAATGCTGCTAGATAAATGTCTGATTTTTTGTACGGTAACAGACAAAGGTTCATACTAACTCGGTACGTTTTTGATTTTCAATAATATGGTCATTAAAAGCTTTTACAAGTGCTTAAATTTGATGCTTCTTGTAGGACACCTATTTTCAATAGAAATTAAAAAAATTAAAAATGACCTTCGACAAACTTTAGAACAAAGCTTTATCTATCTTTCTACAAAATTTTTCAAACATCTGTTCCAAACGTTAAACTCATGATATCTAGAACCGGTAAGCATGTTTTTACTCTACGACGCGTGTACTACTGAATCCCCTTAATGTATCGGCATCTTTTGAGTATGTACGTGCCGAGGCAGCTTTTATAAAAGATGTAACCGAATAAACAAAAAAGGATTCGGTGTTATTTTGTAACGTATCGGCATCTTTTATGTACTGTTGGCTCGTGCCGAGGCAACTTTTATACAAGGTGTAACCGCGTGGACTAAATCAAAATTCAAAACAACAAAAAATCACTAAATTTTTTAAACCCTTGTCTAAAACTGATCACAACGATTAATTTTAATTGCGAATTTTTCAATAAATTGATTTTATTCTGATACATGCTGGTTTTATTTTGGAACCTTAGAACGTATCCCCTATCCATACTAATTACCATTCCATGTCCACGGTTTATTTATGGAACGTATACCCCGCGAATAAAGAGCTTTTACTGTACGTTCGGCCTTAGTCGCAAAAATGTAACATACGCCAGTAAATGTAAGAGCGCGCATATGCGATGAATTAATCGTCGCGATTAAAAAATCGCAACTGGTCCTATTTTTCTTACAGCGCGATTGTCGCAGATGTGGAAAGAATCGTACAGACAGAAATGAACCTATGCGTACTTGCGACTAAACTGTCGAAAATCGCTGATGATCTACCGTTGTTCTGTTCATAGCTAATGAATACAATGTGGTTATTAAATGTGTCAGATTACTAGTCTTCTGTTGCTAAGAAAGAAGGAACGTCACATAGCGTTTTGGATCCGGAAGAAAATTATATCCGAAAATGAAAAAAGGAAATTGTCCTTATAGTTACCTCTAAACCATTTTAGGATGGAACCGATATTGCTTCTTCTGCTTCCTTTTAGTATTATTTGCTTTTATTCTGAATAACTTTGCTACAATACAAATTATTTCTGTGACGCTCATGTTGCAACTGACTAAAAGAAAAGCTGTGATTATTTGGTCGCAGGTGAGCGCATGTTTTTCATTTTCTGCGTCCGTGATTTTTCAGTCGCGGCGACTAAAAGATCGCAGTGCGCGCTAGGCCTTGGTAAACCTTACGGCCTTGTCTTACAACAGAAATAATTATACTGCCGTTATTTGGATATTACATAAACTTGCTCTTTAGAGAGTCTTCCGTTTGGTCAGTCGAGACTGCCTATGGTGTGTTAATGAGATCTAAAAAGATCGATCCACATCTGGTAAATTCGATAATAACCTTCTGAGCAAGAGCTTAAGCGTTTGTTACATGTTAATTCTTAAGGAGATTTAGGTTCACTAAAAGTGAAGGATGGACATCCGCAAGATTGGGATTGTGTATGATTGTTGATCAATAAGTGGACTGTATAACACTTTTATTTTGTTTAAAACTATTTATTCTTTAGTAACTGAATCGTTGACCAAAAGTATAAAGGAAAATACATATAAGTTGTTGTAATGACATGCGTCTGTTACTCTTCGTGGCTTCTCTGCAACAGCGGTGAGATCAAAAAAGGTTAGGAAAGGGCTCACTTTGTCGGCGACGTAACGTACAGGTCTGTTTGTACCCTCTCCAGAATATATCACACATACATGCGAATAATAGATACTAACATGTGTAAAGTTCTGTACAGATTGTTTCACTCTTTTGGAACTGTATATGCCCGTGGTGTTCCTGCCGTATTCACCAATGTAACGTATTTTCCTAAATTCATTTACAATTCATTAGTTCGAAATATAAATAAAAGCAATTTAGTTTGTTTCTTTGATTATGTGTTACACTTACTAACTATGATGTAGAATGAAGTGTAAGTAGGTACTTATTATCTTATTAATAAACGCTACTTACGATATTCGTTTATTAGTGTAAAAAGTGGCTGATTGAGTTATATCCCTGAAACTATTTACAACCGACGAGCATGAGATGTTACCGTGAGAACGTACTTTACTGATTATGCATTTTTCTTTCCAAAATGTAATAATAAAATTATCACTTCTTATTATAGATTTATTATATACCATTTTTTTTATAACCGGTCCAACGAACAGGTAACTACGTTTACCTCTGTTAGATTTACTTTATGTAAATTTACTGGTTTTCAAATAAATAAATAAATATTTATCCTCATAAATGTAGCAGAATCATGAAGAGATATAGACGTTATCTGGAAGAAAGTCTGTTAAACTCTGGCACCAACCGGGATTCTTTGTGGAAGGACTGTTGTAGAGCTTGCTTTGTTGTTAAAAAATATTAAACGACTACTAATTAATACGAAAATCGATCAGATTTTGCCGTTTAGTCAAATTTTATTGGAGTTGTATTTATTTTCGCAACATAAGGGCAAATGAAACGGAAGCTGCCCGCGCACAACTGAAGTTAACATGTGGCAAGTTCAAAATTCTGCTGATTGAGTCGAAATGGTGTCGCAGCCAGCAGAGGCAGCAATAGATGGTTATATTATTTAAGTAATGATGACATAGAACTAAAGTTTGTAGTCAGTGTTCTGTCGAAACAATCAGATGTGGATCGGCACATTGATCTGTCTGGATCTGATCATCTCGCTGTAGAGACAATTCTAAAAGTTCACCAACCACTTGGTGCCTTCAATACATTGGATTTTTTTTCAGGCACCAGGTACGTATACCGTATGTTTACTGGATCAATAGCGTGTCCATTACGTTCAGCTTNGCTCATGCACAACAACTTTGCTAAAGATCATCACATGATCAAATGCATAGTTTACGATTCTATAAAGGACATACAGACAAACATTCATTTTTATATATATGGACAGGAAAAGTAACAGAATTTGGAAATTAATTTTTAATTTATGTCACTGAAACGAAACTATAGGCATGAGCTGGGTCCTAAACGTCTTTTAACACTACCCTCTCTCGCTTCCTTCTAGGCTATTAAAGGAACCTTTTCGTCCACATCCAACGTTTTTCTTTTAATAACCATCTACGCTTTATAAATTTTGCGTATTGTTTCTCTACATCACTATATAGTATAAAACAAAATCGCTTCCCGCTGCCTGTCCCTATGTATGCTTAGTTCATTAAAACTACGCAACGGATTTTAATGCGTTTTTTTTTAATAGATAGAGTAATTCAAGACGAAGGTTTATATGTATAATACATGCATAATATAGTAGAGAAACACTGATAATTTTAGAGGTTTCTAATGTGATGTCGTAAATAAACACATTTTTTGCGCTTACATTGCAAACGCTGGCTAAACCCTACGAGATCGATCAAAATAATGTACCATAGTATTGTACATCTTAAAAAGGTCTACAAAAAAGTCCGGGTTGGTATATGTCTACCTCTTAGAGATAACCCACAATAACCATTTTTTATCCTTTACTTTTTATGAGAAATAATGGCTTATTTACGAAGTGATTTTAAGCAATACAGCATTAATCCTTATCCAATTAAGTACTTCTAAATACATTGTGCATTTAATATAGATCAATATGGCCCTTTACATCATGTAATTTAAATGAATATTTTCCAAGATATTACAGATTTAAAATGCAGGGACGTAGCGGTACTTGTAGCACTTTATGATTAGCAGCGATCGCACGCGTTTATCGGAGCTCTATAGCCAGGAAAATAATAATTATTACCCGTGCGAAGCCGGGGCGGGTCGCTAGTATGTAATACAGTAGAACCTCGATAAAATAAAGACCAATGGAAACGTAAAATAATTTGAGTCATTGAGGTTTGTACTTACTAAGGATTTAAGTTTTAGTTTTAAAATTTCCAGTGACTTGGCAAACTCTTCACNGATTTTAAGCAATACAGCATTAATCCTTATCCAATTAAGTACTTCTAAATACATTGTGCATTTAATATAGATCAATATGGCCCTTTACAGCATGTAATTTAAATGAATGTTTTCGAAGATATTACAGACTTAAAATACAGGGGCATAGCGGTTGCGGCGGTACCTGCCAGTTTGTATTGTCTAATGACAAAAAAGCTGTGATTGTTGTATATAAAGACATTCAATAGTATATTAAGTATCAGCATTGCACCCTTGCGAAGCTGTGGCGGGTCGCTAGTAGTGTATAATGAACGTTTTGTTACAAACAGTTGATCAGCATGCACCGCACATGGGATTAATTGATTTGACCATTGCAAATATGTTTCTTCTAAATTTCGTTGCAACCAAATTTATATTAAAATAGAATAATCCAGTAAATTGCAGTCTTACTTCATCCAGCAAATCTGGAAATCTGTATCATAAGTTTTCAGCAGTTACTATATGTATAAATATAAAAAAGTCAACCTGTCCCAGTCAGAAAAATTATTTTGTACTTTAATTTAGTAGAGATAACAACAGGAACACTTTGTTGCCTGGTTGCCAAGCTTGGCCCACAACTGGACAGTCAATGCTGAACCAAGACTTGGTGAACAATACTTACCCAAGATTGGCAACCTATATTGGACGGAACATGGTAAATGCATGGTATGTAACTTCGGCTCAAGAGTGGCTAGTATAATTGGCTCACGAGTGGAGAGCCAATGCTGGACTAAGAGTTGGTGAACAAAACTAATCCAAAATTGGCAACCGATATTGACCCGAGCATGGCAAATACTTGGTATATAACTTCGGACCAAGCCTGGATGCCAAAGTTGGCCCACAACTGGACAGCCAATGCGTAACCAAGACTTGGTTAACAATACTTATCTAAAATTGAGCAGCCTATTTTGGGTCAATATTTGATGAACAATATTAGCCCAAGATTGGGTATTTATTTTTTTTTTGACGTTTTTGATTATTTCAATTTAGGAAGAAGTAAAAATTAAAAAACAAACATTTTATTAATATTTGATAATATACAAAAAAAATAGTTACCCTAAACATATGGTACACGTATATTTACGTGATAAATATCAGTAAAATAAGGTAAATTATCTCACATTAGGCTTCTCAATGAGCCGCTGCAACCTGCTGCCTTCTTTGTCGCCTGCACCCGATAAATAATAGCAGCATACATATAACAAGCCGGGATACTTTCATTTCTTTTAAGGGGATAGAACTTTGATCCATGACCCAGTATTGACAAATCCATACATTTCTGCCCAATAGGTTAAATTTAGCGAAACGTTAATAAACCTAGCCTTGGCAAGGACAATTAATCCAACTTTAAACCAGTATTGTCAAACCCATACTTGCCTACCCAGTATTGAACCAAACTCGGCGAAACGTTTATAAACCTAGGCATGGGACTTGACAATTAACCGAACTTTAGAGCACTATTGGCAGACCAGTGTTTGGCTGCAACAGTATCGGCCAAACTTAGCGAAATATTACTCTACCTAGTCTGGGATTTGAAGATTGACCAAACTTTGGACCAGTCTTCTCAAACCTATATTGGGCTGCCCAATATTGGCCCAAACTCGGCGAAAAGTTAATACACCTAGGCTGGCACTTGAAAATTAACCGAACTTATTGACAGGCCAGTGTTTAGCTGTAACAGTATTGGTTAAGCTAAATGAAATATTATTCTACCTAGCCTTGGTATTTGAAGATTAACCAAACTTTGGACCAGTATTTTCAAAACCATACTTGGCTGTCCAGTATTGGACCAAACTTGGCGAAACATTAACTAATCTAGTCTTGGCACTTGACATTGACCGAAATTTGGACCAATATTGACAAGTCAATGCTTGGGAGTCCGGTATTGGACCAAACTTGACGAAACGATAATGTACTTAGCCTTGGCATTTAACCGAACCTTGGACCAGTAGTGATAAGGCAATAATTGGTTTCCCACTACTGGTCCAGGTTTGGGCCTGTCGTCAATATTGGTATTTTCCTACATGGGCAATTAGTCTTCTTTCCGTTCTTGGGAAAATCTCCGAAAGAAGTGCCTTAGAAAAACTAACAATTGAAGAAAGCAACTCAAAATATTATACGAAAGTTTGGGCTCCCAAGAAGTGGGAGCAACTGATTACTTTTACTACTCGTTAAAAAACTATCTTCATGCAAACTCTTAAATTTTAATTAATAATCATAAAGTTAATTCGCACTGTCAATTGTCCGTGTTGAAGAACAATAATACGCATAAAACAATGGTTTTAATATGATTGGATATTTCTATTAGGACATTGTTCAAATATAAGTAATGATAATTACTAGCGAATGTCTAGTAGGAGGTGTATTATTATATATACCACTGCAGTTGATACATAATCATTCATCTGTGTACTATTATTACTAAAACACATATAAAATTAATATCTATGCGTGATTTGTAGCTGAAACTGTTCGGTAATGAAAATCTTTTATTATATTCTTGTGATCCATGTCGCCACAGGCGGTAAGTTACAATATGACGTTATAAATAAATATTAAAGATAATAAAGTAAATTGAATCACCACAAAATCGTTTCTTTGTGGATCAATTATTTGTATATCATAACTTTTAACAATTCTTTAATAGACCCATCCGAATAACTAAGTTGACCTTGTCGTTGTAATGTATATAATTACACGGTATCCATATAAAATATGTACCTAACGGTAAATATTAAAATCAGGATGTTGGAATTCGATAAATCCAGAGTCAAATGTAATGGATGAACGTCCTAATAAAATGATTATTAATGGAGTAGAGGCTGACGTTAAAGATTACCCGTACCAGGTTGCGTTGTTTAGTACAAATCAATTCGTATGCGGAGCAATAATAATTGCAGACCAATTCATTATCACTGCTGCTCATTGTTTTGCAAGGTAGGTAAAATAACGAACATTGCACACAGTTACAGAAACGTCAATGAATTTACTAATAAATTTTCACAAAATTTAGAACCACATTTTATACGGGGGTTACAGTGGCGAATAATTAATTTTATTTTATTTTGATGTCCAGGTGGCGCACAAATTAAATTCAATAAATAAATTCATAAATCCCACCGGAGGAGTTGTTGAAGTAGATAACTTGCGCATTAGTGAAACATAGAAAAAAAAAATCGGTTGTCTGTAAAGTCGGTTTACTGACGATAGTTGAACGTGACAACGTCATAAGAAAATACTGATGGAATGGTTTCATTTTTCAAAAGAAAATTTTAATTTTATTTGTTTGATAGATATTTTGTATGGATATAAAGAAGGAGGTAAATGGAAATATATTATTGTATAGCAGCTGTCCACGCGGACGCATCGCTCACTCAAGTAGAAGAGAGACAGATGTCGAACGCTGCCGAACGCGGAGGCCGATTGTGCCTCTTTGTCGCTCGTTCCGCGCTCTCGCTTACACTTCAAGCCTTAAATGGAACGCCTCAGAGCGAGGTAACGCCGCATGAGTCATGTTTTTTCGTGCGTGCAGCCAGCTCCATCGAATTATAAGACGTTGTCACGTCAACAATTCTGATATTATTATAGTGAATTAGAAAGAGACACTTGGTGTACATAATGTTTCAATAATGTAACAATTGTTAAATTGAACATGTTTTGACTGCAATACCATTATCAACAATTTATGTAAGTAACAACAGCTTGATAACAATAATGCAGTTCAGTCACTTTAGATTTAAGAGGGGCTTCTGTTCTAAAAACTTAGTTACCATCTTTGTTTAATGAGTTTATTTTGGTGTTTTAAAGGAAAAATTAAAAAGTACGAAGTTACTGTCGCTTAAAAGATTATATGCAAGGTTCATCATCATCATAAGATCGTCAGTCCAAAGACTCGTTGGACACGTACCTCCACTCTTTCCTATCCTGAGGAAATCTTCTTTACAACATCCCACATCCTTAACTATTTGCGAACAGTAATCTAATCTAGGTTTACCTCTACTCTTCTTAACTGCTGTTTCTGAGAGCCCTCTTTTCTCCTATTCTTTCAAATTCCTCTTCATTTTTAACTTTCTCTATCCACGGTATCCTCATCATTCGCCTGTAAAATCATATTTCGAAACCTTCTAATCGCGCCCACCGTCAATGGTTCATACCTTTGACTATCTTTTTCTTATTTCTAAATTAACCGTTCGCGAATTTACTTGATTTTTAAATCTTTACCTAACAAGTATGTAATTTAAGCGACATCTCCCTAAATCACCTGATATCTTCCACGTATAGCGCCTCCTAAAGTGATGATTGAATAGTGTATTCGCGACGGTTAAGTTTATCGCAAAATTCTATCAGCCTATCTCCCCTATCATTTCTATTGCCTAATCTAAAAGAACCTACTATTGCACCCACTTTATCTTCACCTACTACTGCGTTGAGGTCTCCTACTTTCCTGCTCTTTCACCAAACTTAACTCGTCTTCTATCTCTCCATAAATATTCTCTTCTTATACAAATGTTTCTTTTTAAAAAGAAGAAACTTGTATCTTTATAAACTGAAAGATTCTCACAGGATTATTTTAAAAATTTATTTTCTCTGATCAGATCTGTGCAGGTAATAGTGAATGGTGTTCAGTCTAAACAAACCTTAAAACTGATTGCAATTCCTCAATACCTCACAAACGTTTTCTCACCCAACTATTTGAAAGTTGATAGAGATTTTTTATTAGATTTCGATGATTTCAATAAAATCAAAAATAGGTATATTATCTGACGTTGAACACAATTCAGTATGAATTAAAGAATTGTTCGCTAAATAAGTAACTTTGAAATCTTACAGATGAAACTGCTTATTTTGTGCGAATTTTATTTAAATGAGACGAATATTCAAAACAACCTTTAACAGATTATTGTCATTGCATTTTAATTTAGAAACCACATTGTTTAAAGTTTAAAATAGTTATGAGAATAATCGATTCTTCCCCTGGAGAATTCTGCCATAAATTATATGCAATTTTAGTGGAGTGATTTGTGAGATTTCAATTAACCATTTCCTCAAAGAAATCTATTAACATAGTAAAAAGTCTTCTTTAGGTAGCAAACCTCAAGAAGCACATGCTACATGTGTAACGTGCTGAGTTTATTTACCGATTTATCTAGTCATTCTTTAATAATCAACTTTTAAGTAAATGTCTTATTGTATGTCTCATATATTGCATAAGCGCTCTGGCCTCGCTAAAGGACAATCATGGCCACTATACTTCATTTAATTTCTGTAGCGATGTGACCTTCAGTTTGACCGGCGCAAAGTAGAAAAGAATAGCTCTAGGCCAGAAAAGAAAGGAGACAACTCTCGGCCAAACTCTTAACCGGCGAGGAGCGTATAATCCGTACAGTACTGCACGGAAAAATTGACCATTTTATCCACTACAATTGCATTGCTCAAATGTGCTGTTATTGGTACCATTTACTACTGAAAATATCAACGAGACGTTTATTTATATTTGAAAACATATTAAAGGCTTTAACGCTTGTTTTCGACTTGCACTACTATTCATGATTGAACAAAACTGTTGGCAGATACTGTATGAAAAAGTATGTTGAATGAGTCGAGAATATAATGAGCTTTTTTCTCCCTACCTACGATTTTGCCAGCGCGCATCCGAGACATTGGAAGGGGCACATCGCTTTAAAAAGTAAATGAAGTATTGGTATCCGTCAAATGGGAGGAGCCTAAAAACGTGGCGCCGATTAGGGAAAATTTATCGTAATTCCTATAGTGTACCGTGCAATTTCCAAGTTTTTAAAATGATAAGTATTGACACAATATGTGATTTGGCTGACACAAACCCTCGGAAAGGAAATTTCGTTGAACGTGAGCGTGTTTTTAATGCCAATCACATTATAAAATTCGGAAATAAATCCGGAAGCTAGCCTTCAAATTCCGTCAAGTTTACTGCCTACTTTTTACAAACTTCGGATTTAAAAAGTGATTCACGTTATATAATTGGTGAGGTGATTCTGGGTGATTTAAGCAATATCATATCAATGACTTGCACGTGCAAAGCCGATTTAAGAGAACGTTGCAAACACATTATTGCAACTTTGTTGTATTGCAGCAGGTAGGTTCTTAACCTCAAAATACTTATATCGTATCATTAGAATTGTGTTAAATCAATTACACAGGAATAAATAATTTCTCACTTTATAATTTTAGTATGATTCTAGTTTTAAATATTAAGGTTATGGCTGATGGTAAATACTTGCTGAAATATAATCATGTGCATTAAAATGACGTGAACAAATTTTTATTCTGGAATTCACTTCTTTGATACCTAGTGCTTTCATCCGAGCTTCTATTAGTTTACTTTTTTCTCTAATTTTCCGAATATATTTTTTACATATATAAAACGGTTAGTTTTTATTGGAAAGTAGTTAATGTAGGTGAAGAGTGAAGATCTATGTCTGAAGTGATATTGCAGCTTTTCACTGAACATATTAACTTTTTATTTGATTTAACTTTAGAAGAAAACTTCGTCGACTCCATCATCAAATTTTTTTTACTTTTTTAACGTGTTATTATTTTCATAAACAATTTTACAATTTGCATGTACAGTTCCTATGTAAATTTTTCCCTCATTCGAGTTATAAATTTTGCAACTAGATGGTGTATGCCCATTTGACGGATCCCAATACTCGCCGTTCGACCAGACTCATGTTGTTAAGTGACTGTAGACTAAACTAATGGGCTAAGCAAAGAGAAATAAGTAGATATATGCCTTGCACGGAAATTTCGGAGTAAATTATTGCCTAAACTATTCGTTGTTATCTTAATTATCTTATTTTTCATTTCTATAACGATCTTAACTGATCTTTGAGCCATAGAATGCGCTTTATTTACAAAAAACGTTTTTTATGAATTTTGACCTTGAATAATTTTTTAGACGATAGTAATTTCGTGTTCCTCTTTTAATATTTTTTCTAAACACTCGAATATATCGATTAAAAAAAAGATGGTAACTAATTTTTTAGAACATAAAAACCTAATTTTACTGGACTACAAATTATTTGACAATTTAAATTAGACCCTGCATACTTTCTTCTGGTTTTAAATAATGCCTTCATTGTATTACAACCGAAACAGATAATAAATAAAACCTAAAAAATTAAACAATCAGTAAATATTAAAAAAAAAATCACCAAGCAGTCACAGCTTTTACACAATTCCCATTACTTACAATCTCAAGAGAAGAACACTATATGCAACGGTCAGGCGTGACCCCTAAATAAACTGACTTATTTTACATGGATGTTCCAGCAAATCAGTATGTTTAAAAATAAAAATGTTGCTTGAAGATTAGTTTTCCCACATCATTTAGGTATAATTGTGGTTTGTTGTGTTTAGGCCATTTATTTATTCACTTCATTTTAACGGTTTCTTGTGGTATTACAATCAAATGAAAAAACTGTAGACATTTTTGCGGTTACTCAACGTAAACGCTACCTATCGTTGCTCCTACATTTCTATCAAAAATTGAAACAACCGGTAACATTTTGCGAACGTCGGCAACGGTGGGCAGTACGATGTAAACCTTGAATCTAAAATTAAATTAAATTATACTGAATCATTTGTGGATTCGAAACATCAAAAAACAGTGATTTCCAAATCGAGAACTGAATTAATGAACATCATCAAATTGTGATACAGAAGTAAAGAAAATTAAATTTTGACGTAGCGCCGCCATAGTAGTAGGTAAAATTTGAGCGTGCTGATAGTGGCGCGACAATTTAATAAATATGTGAGCTTATGTACAATATTGTATATGTTTTTGTGTAGTTAATTCTGTTATTATTCTAGACAACAAAACTGACCTGTTTAAATATTATAAATATTAAAAAATATAACGTGTAATTATACAACACGCTACTGAAGTGAAACTTCTTCAAACACACAAACATACCGGGATGGAGGTTAAGGAATTGGCTTAATGGTATTATTTGTACACTATGTATCACATGGGTGCAATGCTGATAGTAAATATACTATAGAATGTCTTTATATACAACAATCACAGCTTTTTTGTCATTAGACAATACAAACCGGCCGGTACCGCTGCAACCGCTATGTCCCTGAATTTTAAGACTGTAATATCTTCGAAAATATTCATTTAAATTACATACTATACAGGGCCATATTGAGCTATATTAAATGCGCAATGTATTTAAAACTACTTAATTGGATAAGGATTAATGCTGTATTACTTAAAATCGCTTCGTAAATAAGCCATTATTTCTCGTAAAAAGTAGAGGATAAAAAATGGTTATTGTGGGTTATCCTTAAGAGTTAGACATATACCATCGCGGACTTTTTTGTAGGTGTACAATACTGTAGTATATTATTTTGATTTCTCTCGTAGGGTTCAGCTAGCGTTTGCAATGTAAGCGCAAAAAAATGTATTTATTTACGACATCACATTAGAAATCTCTAAAATTATCAGCGTTTCTCTGCTATATTGTGCATGTATTATACATATAAAGCTTCCTCTAGAATCACTCTATCTATTAAAAAGAAAAACGCATTAAAATCCGTTGCGTAGTTTTAAAGATCTAAGCATACATAGGGACAGACAGCGGGAGAAATGCGTTGCATGATTTCGTTACATAGCAACTCGCATGAAACGAACTTACCCTACCGTGCGTCGTAATTTTTAAAGGAAAATCACGTATGTCTTCCCCGACTAGAATTTAGAGTTCGGTAGTCAAGAGGTTGGCATTAGGCATGCCTAATTCCGCGTTAGGGCATAATGCGGAAACCGCATTAGGCCCTAATCACGAACGTAACGCATGCCCCCAAAAATGCCTAATTAGGAAAACCTCATTAGGGCAACATTAGGCTGTAATTAGGAAATGTGGCATACGAATATTGGGTTATGCGGACCTAATGCGGCTTCCTCATTAGGCCCTTGTGCCTTCATTTAATTATATCCTAATATCTACCCAATGAGGTTTTCCTATTTGAATTTACACTCATAAAAAAAAATGGGATGTAGGTTATAAGTAAAAATTGTAAGCAATACTTTACACATATATTAAATAAAACGCAATACAGGAAATAGAAAACAATGTGCCTAACGCTATGTACATATATATGTATAGTATATGCAGAGTAACATTTTTATATATTAGAGAACATTAAACATCGATGTTTAGACTTCCATCATCCTTTTTTTTATTACGGGCTGAACGTCCACCACCCCAATAGCGGCAGTGATATAGCCTTAATAATATCTATAGGTGATAAACTGATAAATCATCTGTCGATTTCAAAGACTTTCTAGTAAGTATGCCTGCAATAGAAGTTATATATTTATAATATAATATATTAATAAATGCACTGTAACTATTGCAAAGTACCTTCTATTAATTTATAAAAAATTGTAGTTTTAAATACTTTAGGCTTTCCTTCAGTTGGCTTCACAGGCGTGAATTTCAGTACCAAATCTCTCCAAAATATAATACCGCATTATGCTCCCACAATTTCTTACAGTATCTTGACGTGTATTTACCAGGGACAATAACTTTAGAATCAGAAAAAACAGTTTCATTTATAATATAAAATTCTACGTAATTTTCAAATTTTATATTCAATGCATGAAGAAAAAAATGAAAATTTTAATAAAATAGGTAGTCAGAATTTTTTACTTAAAGCTGATATCATTACTCAATTTGTTTACAAAATCAAAGTTTTAAAATAATAAATTATATTCACCCGATAAGTTCAAGAAATTCATAATTAAAAAGAAAATTATTTTACTTACTTACAGCTCCACGAAGCTCAATAAAGTAACTTTGTCATTTTTGACAAAATTTTACATTTTTGTCTATCGTAAGGTAGTGGCATAAATCTGCACATTAATGTATCTCCTTGCTTGTCCACATAAACCCATGCGCTTAAAACAATATCGATTTTTCTTATTTGTTATAAACGAATCCAATCTTTAAGTGCAGTATCATTATCTTGCAGTTGAAATTTTTTATCACTTCACTTTTAAAATTTTGTTATGTCTACTCTTCTTGAAAAGCCGTGGCACACTGAATAATATACGCTTAATAAATTACATTCAATATAGGTACGATTTGAGATACAGGTGTGGCGCAAATTGTCGCTTCTTGTACATATATTCAAGCCATATCATTTTCTGCACTTGCCGCGTATATTGCATCCGAACATTAATAACTTATTGTGAGACGGGATTTATAAAAGAAAACAAAACATCGGCTTTCTCAGAACACCAAACAAATGATAAGGCGATCTATTCGCCGTTCCGTTTTACCAGTACATCACTGTCGCTTATTGTTCGACATGATTATACCGACAAAGAATTAAAACATACATAGATTTAAGTAGACAATGCAGTTATTTATTTATTTCCATTTACATGCGAACTAATGGCAGAATACACAACTTTTCTTTATTATTATTACTTATATTAAGACATAACATTTTTTCTTGATGTTTGTGATTTTATAATTTTCCTCGTACGTATTTTTTCTACATACACGCCACATTTCTAAATCTTTTGAATTACAGGGAAAAGTATAAAATGTTTTTTTTTAAATATAATTCCAGAGATTTTAAGCTACCCCCCCTTAAAAAAGTTATATGTTTCAAGCAATTGTAAAATTTTTGTATTATTTAATAAAACGACATTGTCCGGATATTTTATACTGAAAATAATCCCTTTAAATTTGATTCTGGGAAGGTACGTCTTCTTTAGGCGAGAAGTTTTAAACGACTGGTTAAAATTGTGTTAATCTATTACTGTATCTATAGTTATCAATTTTAAACCATGACATTGTCCGGATATTTTATACTGAAAATAATCCCTTTAAATTTGATTCGGGGAAGGTACGTCTTCTTTAGGCGAGAAGTTTTAAACGACTGGTTAAAATTGTGTTAATCTATTACTGTATCTATGGTTATCAATTTTAAACCATGAATCCCTCCCAAATATTTATCTTAAATATAAAAAAGGTATCCATGTAAATCGTATTCATATTAAAAATAAGGACAATTACTAAATAAATATAAAAAACATTTAATAGATTTCTTTTTGCTGCAGGTAGTTTACTTAATTAATCAAAATTTAATAGAAATTAGAGAAATTTTGTTAAAACAATTCGGTGTAAACAAATATTTTTATATCAAAGGTCGCACGTGTTCAATGTTAGACCTAAGGGGGGCAAAACTTAGGCATGTCTAACTTTAGGCAGCCTTACATTATCGGCATTAGGTTCGTATTAACGATTGCGCAGTGGCGCCTAACATAGGCGTGCCACACATGTTCCACACAAAAATTTCATGAGGTAATATCTGAACATGTCTTATCTTGGCTAATTCAATGGGGGCTTTATGAGGTAACAATTAGGTTTCCCAAAAAATTTGATAGGGCATTCGTTATGCGTGCCTCATTTTGGCCAACCTAATGGGGGTCTCTTAAAGTAATAATTAGGCTTTCCATATTTTGGTTTGCCTCACTGTTTCCTAATTGGGTCCGCATTCGTATTTAGGAATGTCTAAATAGAATTCTAGTCGGGTAGGCTCTACCCGCTTAGCAATTTTGTACATTATTTCGTTGAAAACAATATTAAAGAAGAGTTAATAAGTTTGTTAACATTAACAACAACAACAAAAGGATTAGACATTTGTAATGCAATTATAGATGCAGTGGAAAAAAGAGAAATATGTTCTCTTCTAAAATTGTGTCAGTTACAACTGACGGGGCCCGCAGCTTAACTGGACGGGAAAATGGATTTATAAATTTATTTACAAAACGTATTGGACACACAATTCTTGATTTTCATTGCATTATTCACCTACTAGCGTTATGTGCCAAAACAGGTTTAAAAATGTTTGATGATATTTTGAGTTTTGTAACAAAATTAGTCAATTTTATATCAGCGCGAGCACTAAATAAAAAAAATTTCAAGAATTGCTAAACGAAGTAAACTCGTTGTACAATAGTTTACATTTATACAAAAATGTACGCTGATTAAGCAGCGGAAATGTTTTGCAAAGATTTGTAGATTGTTTGGAGGAAATAAGAGTATTCCTGAATAATGAGAACATTATTGACTAATACAATCAATTATTGGATGCAGAATGGCTAGCAAAATTATACTTTTCACTGATTTATGCTCTCACTTAAACGAATTAAATATAAAATTACAAGGTGTTTTAAAACAGTCATTATAATGTTTGACTTAATCAAAGCGTTCGAAGTCAAATTACAGATTTTTAATCGTGATATTCTTTCAAATTCATATATAAATATTTTCCGAATACAACTTACGATGATTTACAATAAATAATGTAAAATTAGGATTAATTACGAATTCAATAAACCACTTTAACTTACGCGGGTCATCGCATAGCAGTCCGAAACGGCATATAGCAGGCAGACACATCGCAAAAACATGAAACAAATACCGAAGTTACTGTTTTGCATANCAAAAAAACAATAAGAGTTATTTCGCCACAGAGCAAATAATATCTAAATGAGCAAAACAAGCTAACAAGTTCGACCGTTAAACAGAACGTTAGAATGTTTACGAAAGCGTGACGTCACGCGCCTCCTATTGGCGTTTGATCTAATATGGCAGATAGTCAGGTTTTGTACTTTTATTTTTACTAAAATTAACTTAAGCGCAGTTGTAATAAAAAACAAATACTGTTTTTTAGAATACTTTAGTTCTTTATTATTAATTTACATCATAATTTTAGTGATTCTTGGTTACTGTCATCATCCCTATTAAGTTAATACAGACATGGGGAAATGTTTGAGAGTATTGGCATACACCCAGAACTTAGAACAGTGTAACTTTATATAATGTAGTGAGTGTGACTCAAATGCAAACTCTGTATTTCTGTAAATGAGGTTACTTAATCCTATACGTATTATGACGAAGGTTTCTAACTTTAAAGTCGTTCCCAAAAAAAATTTTTCTTACGGTCATCTTTAAAATTTAATTGTAAATATCTATCTGTATTATGAACGCATACTAAAAATTTCCACCCATTTTGCGGTACCAACATTGAAAATATTAGCATTTTAAATTTCTATTTGAACGTATGTTAATTTATACATTTTATAATAGTTCATCTAGGTTTTAGTGTCTAACAAGTTTAATTTTCTTACATTTTTTTTTTTAATTTTGAGAATAGACAGATAATATTCACATAAATAATTTCCATACAAAATCGGTACAAGAAGCGGTATTTATTTTGTTGTAAACAATGTGTAAAGTAAATCTCAGACTCAGACTCTCCTGCATAAGCTAATCAGTACCTAGTGTGCGACTTGGCTACGCTGCAACAGCGCGGGACGTTTGTTAGTTATCCTAAACTGTAGGACCTGCGTGTTTTCATTTTTGATTTTTTTTAACAATATTAAAATNAAATTAAGCGAAGGACCTATATACTGTGATCGATTCTTCCAGAGTTAGGTACGAACTGGTAATAATTGTGATCGTCTGTAGTAGTAGGACCGTTTTATAATTACTTTGTGTGGTAATAATAACTTATTCAGGTTCTTCTATGAGCCCCGTACAAACGAATAATGCTAGAATTATTGCAAGGATTGAAAAAGCTTTTAAATATGCCCGTTTTACTTGTACAAAACTGATAGTCCTAAGCCTGAATAAAGCGTGAAGGAAAGTTAAAATATAAGTTGAAAATGTTATTCAATTGAATTACATTAAGCAAGTAAACAATATTAAACAAATCCATTTTACACAGGCTTACGTATTTAATAAATTGTCACGGCACCACAGACACAATCGAACTTTACCTGCTAATATCGCGGCGCTATGGGCACTCAGTCTAAATTTTAATATATTTAGATATTAGTTTTAGTTGACGCGTTATAATACAAGATTTAAAAAAATTAATTACATTAAGAGTTGCATTGTTTTTTGTGTAGGTGATAAAGAAAGACTTTTTTCTTCTTCGTCTTATTTGCTTCGGAATACGCAAAGACAACAAAAACAAGGTACTAAAGAATAAGAACCAAAATAGTCTCTCAAAATAAACAAAATCGTTTTATCAATACAAACGAAGTATTACATTGGATGAAAAACTATAAACTGCTTGTGCAAACAACATTGTTTTAATAGGATCCTGAAATTATAAATGGTTTTGTATAATTTTGAAAATTAAAGTTGTTAACTAGATAATTTTTACAGGGCGTTGTTAAATACATAATACATAAGAAAACAATAAATAGTAGTGATCAGGTGTAATTCGTCTCACCTAATAACATGGATTCTTTTCCCTAACAGATCCTGACTGCACTTAGGATGGTCAAACAGATACTCCGGTAGACCCAAAATAAACTAACAGTTACTGACAACAAATAAATAAAAATTAATGTACTCACCGGGGGTTGCCTTCCCCCCTAGCTCAGTTGGACCATAAGATTGTACAAGTATCCAATATATTACCAGTTTTGTTTATACGTATTTCTATTCTTCGACAAATAGCTAGAGTCACCCTAAAATAAGTAAGGCTTCCCTAGACGCCCAGCCCCCTTTAGGGACTAGCATCTCAATGACCGGGTGTGGGGCACTTACATGAAGGTACCCTCGCCACCAGAATCATGTCATTCGAGTAGCCTGCAACACCCCTAATTGCGAGTAACCCCACTCGAAGGAACCACGGCTATTTTGGCCGGGCAACAGTGCACCAGGGGTGAATGCATGCTATTTTTAATTATATTTCTGTATCATTCTCGATACACACACTTCGTTCGCTCACGGGGCGAAACCAACACAGACTGCTTACATATTTCTTATTCTCAGATTATCTGTTTACAGTCTGATTATGTATTACCACAGCCGTCTCTAATACAAGCCATGCTGAGAAATTTGGCAACAGCGCATTGCTTCGATGTGAGAGTCCAATCTGCGAGTCTTACTTGTTATTACTACACGTCGTTACACATGATTTTTAGACACCCATTACGATAAAAATGAATTGAATTATTAAATAACTAACATTTGTTCATCACTGATAGTATGTGACGTTATTTAAAATACACTTCAACATGTAGGTATTAAGAACAAAATACAAAAGACAAAAGATTAGGTGTAAACATTGTTAGGTACCCTACATGAATTTCATCTCGATAATTGTAATTTTATTAAAGCAAATTTCCACACCACAATTGAAGTATTGCCAAGGCGCGCTAGCTTTTTTTGGGATTCACCAATAGCCCTGCCATCCCATTAGAAAAAACTAGTTACAATTTCTAATTTACGGATTTTTGCTGTCTTACAGTTAGCTGAATTTGAATTGGAGTGGCGGGACTCTTGCTTTTTATAATTTATAATTTTAACGTAATCATTAAGCAAAACATTAGCAAAAGAAGATAAAATTTGGAAGAATATATCTTTATAATGTTTTCCAAAACTAAATATTTTTGAAAATAGTTAATTTTCCTAAAATTGGTTTTTGGTGTTCAGCCCGTAAACATTGTGTCTGCAGATTTTCGTTATTACTTATTTCTTCAAGAATGGCATAAATGTGAAAAAAAANTGGCTTGGTTCGCATACGGTGAAACATTTCATACTTCCTAAAGAAGTTAAAATAACATACAGGGTGTTTACTACAAACCACAAAGAAGGCTGATGATAACGATATTAAAATCACGTAGTGCAGTCAAGAGAGCTGTGTAGGTAGAATCCCACTTCTGAACTGTTAACTGGATAATTTTTACAGGGCGTTGATAAATACATAATACATAAGAAACAATAAATAGTAGTGATCAGGTGTAATTCGTCTCACCTAATAACATGGATTCTTTTCCCCAAACAGATCCTGACTGCACTTAGGATGGTCAAACAGATACTCCGGTAGACCCAAAATAAACTAACAGTTACTGACAACCAATAAATAAACATTAATGTACTCACCGGGGGTTGCCTTCCCCCTAGTTCAGTTGGACCATAAGATTGTACACGTATCCAATATATTACCAGTTTTGTTTATACGTATTCCTATTCTTCGACAACTAGCTAGAGTCACCCTAAAATAAGTAAGGCTTCCCTAGACGCCCAGCCCCCTTTAGGGACTAGCATCTCAATGAACGGGTGTGGGGTACTTACATGAAGCTACCCTCGCCACCAGAATCATGTCATTCGAGTAGCCCGCAACACCCCTAATTGCGAGTAACCCCACTCGAAGGAACCACGGCTATTTTGGCCGGGCAACAGTGCACCAGGGGTGAAAGCATGCTATTTTTAATTATATTTCTGTATCAATCTCGATACACACACTTCGTTCGCTCACGGGGCGAAACCAACACAGACTGCCTACATATTTCTTATTCTCAGATTATCTGTTTACAGTCTGATTATGTATTACCTATGGGTCTACTCAACCAATAAACAAATAACCTCATTCATTCGAAACCATCAGCCTTTCCAACCAATATATAGAATGTAGAGATAAAGACTTTATTGAACGAAAAGAATATTAAGAAGATATTAGAGTAAAAATCGTAAACAATGAATATATATAAAAAAAAACAATATTTTACAAAGTGTAATCAAACTCTTTTTTATAATTTTTTTTTGTACAACTGTAGCAAGTGTAGGTATACCATAGGTATAAAATCATATTTTTGCAGTAATAACACCTGTGACTATATGGTGAAAGCTGGAGTATCCAGGATAGACGAATGCGGACAACAACTAGGAGTCGCTAAACTACTTATGCACGAAAAGTATCTTGGTGATAAGCATAATTACGACATTGGAATTATGAAAGTATGTTCAAATTAGAATTAGTATCAATTATTTCATCCAATTAATACAAATTAAGCGAAGGACCTATATACTGTGATCGATTCTTCCAGAGTTAGGTACGAACTGGTAATAATTGTGATCGTCTGTAGTAGTAGGACCGTTTTATAATTACTTTGTGTGGTAATAATAACTTATTCAGGTTCTTCTATGAGCCCCGTACAAACGAATAATGCTAGAATTATTGCAAGGATTGAAAAAGCCGCAAAAAAATCCAAGTGTTAATTTCAAATATCTATAATGTATATTACAAGTCAATAATACTCGTAGAGCTAGCGCCGAGAAGTAACATTTAAACAAAATCAGGAAATTTACGGTTTGTAACAAGTAATCGAGTCGAGACATTCCACTGAAGAATATTGCCTCCATTTATGAGGTGGTCAAGACCATAGACATGTATTAATGGACGTGCCTTAGTCGTATGTCGTTGTAATAATTTCTTGACTCGAAAAGTGAGGGAGATGACGTATGGTTTCGGACTAGAGCTATCTCTTTCATGACCCGCTGACGCACTATCGTGAGAGAGATGGATGATGTCCGAAACTTCGTTCCATCTCTTTCTTTTGTTGTACCACAATTCTAACCACTAAGGCATGTCCATTAGTAAACGTCTATGGTCAAGACATCCCACTGTAGGGTATTACTTCCGTTTGTAAGGTTAGGTTAGGTTAGGTTAAGGTTAGGCGATATACCTTAACCTAACCTAACCTAACCTTACAAACGGAAGTAATGTCACTGAGGGTATCGCCTCTATTTATAAGGTGGTCGAGTCTTCCTATTGAAGGGTATTATTTTAAGGTTGGTCTAGACATCCCACTAAAGGTTGTCGCCACTAGTTTGATGAAAGTTCAGACCAACAAACCTGGTAATGAGTACTAAAATAAAGCCAGCTGTCACAGTGGCAAAACCTTGAGATGATTGCTACAATCAACTATTAAAGCTCCTCAATTTATAAAACTTTATTAAGCCAAACTGGAGGGCTTGCCGTGGGCTTACTTAACTTATCGTTAAGCCCACTACCGAGACCAATGAAAAATATACAATAAGATTTATATCATAAACAACTCTAAATTTGTGTCAACAAACAAATTTACCAAATAATGTAGTTACTATAAAAGAAGACAGTAAATAATAATTAAAAGTAAAATTGATGATGGTAGCCATAAGAATTAATTTCGAGAGATGAAAGAAAGGGCAAGAATTCGAATATGGTGGAAAATATCAAACTACAAATAGAGAAATTGTGTACCAGCGGCTTTCACCTTCGCTCCGAGTGTCTTTGACGTCAGGTGTGGCTATAGAATCCTCCACTAGTGGAATGCATCACGGAAAATCTCAGAAGGCGGCAAGAACCAGTCAAGTGACAGAGGTCAAATGGGACTCAGCGTCGTCCAGACGTACGGGAATGAACCAATTTGAACGGGTCAGATCAAACCCAGGTGTCGTTGGACTATACCTTACAACTTTGATTACCATTACGTCAGGTGTGGCTATAGAATCCTCCACTAGGGAATGCATCACGGAAAATCTCGGTAGGCGGCAGGAACCAGTCAAGTGACAGAGGCCTGATCGGACTCAGCGTCGTCCAGACGTACGGGAATGAACCAATTTGAACGGGTCAGATCAAACCCAGGTGTCGTTGGACTGTACCTTGCAAATTCGATAGCTCTTTGACGAATAAATGAAACACACGTATTATTGGAACTCTGTCTCGAACTCCAGTCAGATGACGCACCCAATCATACAAAAGTAATGTGCCACAATATAACTCCCAAGGGTTGCTCTCTTTGCCAGGGTAAGTGTAATGTCGGAGACTACCTTTTTCATGGAACCTGTGGGACTATTATTTTATACTCAAAGATCCTTCCCTCTCCACTGCACGAGTTCGCGGTTCGCCGGCCTCTCTTTACCATTCAATCGCTACCTTATGCCTACAAATAACTTCAAGGGTGGCGACGATTTCTCTTCCTGCTTCCCTACCTACAACATTCCTAAAAACGTCTTATTCTTTATTTACCAATGTTTTTACTACATTCCATGGACATCCACTGTAATTGAGAAGAATTATTTACCGGAGAAATCTAAACAAACCCTAAAACAACTTTGATATAATGTGGTAACACCCGGGTCTTGGTGATTACAATACCTGTCTAATAAGGATTCTAAGTAACACTGTAAACTGTACGTTTCAATCTTAGGAATTAAGAAACGTGAAACGTATTTGTAACAATGTCTAAATTATTAATATCACGTATTCCCCTTGTAATTTATAGATGGATTAAAAAATGTGTACCTATGTATGTACTACGTTTGATATTTAAAGGGAATGCATCACGGAAAATGTCGGTAGGCGGCAAGAACCAGTCAAGTGACAGAGGTCAAATGGGACTCAGCGTCGCCCAAACGTACTGGGAATGAACCAATTTGAACGGGTCAGATCAAACCCAGGTGTCGTTGGACTATACCTTACAACTTTGATTACCATTACGTCAGGTGTGGCTATAGAATCCTCCGCTAGGGAATGCATCACGGAAAATGTCGGTAGGCGGCAAGAACCAGTCAAGTGACAGAGGCCTGATCGGACTCAGCGTCGTCCAGACGTACGGGAATGAACCAATTTGAACGGGTCAGATCAAACCCAGGTGTCGTTGGACTATACCTTACAACTTTGATTACCATTACGTATGAGCCCCGTACAAACGAATAATGCTAGAATTATTGCAAGGATTGAAAAAGCCGCAAAAAAATCCAAGTGTTAATTTCAAATATCTATAATGTATATTACAAGTCAATAATACTCGTAGAGCTAGCGCCGAGAAGTAACATTTAAACAAAATCAGGAAATTTACGGTTTGTAACAAGTAATCGAGTCGAGACATTCCACTGAAGAATATTGCCTCCATTTATGAGGTGGTCAAGACCATAGACATGTATTAATGGACGTGCCTTAGTCGTATGTCGTTGTAATAATTTCTTGACTCGAAAAGTGAGGGAGATGACGTATGGTTTCGGACTAGAGCTATCTCTTTCATGACCCGCTGACGCACTATCGTGAGAGAGATGGATGATGTCCGAAACTTCGTTCCATCTCTTTCTTTTGTTGTACCACAATTCTAACCACTAAGGCATGTCCATTAGTAAACGTCTATGGTCAAGACATCCCACTGTAGGGTATTACTTCCGTTTGTAAGGTTAGGTTAGGTTAGGTTAAGGTTAGGCGATATACCTTAACCTAACCTAACCTAACCTTACAAACGGAAGTAATGTCACTGAGGGTATCGCCTCTATTTATAAGGTGGTCGAGTCTTCCTATTGAAGGGTATTATTTTAAGGTTGGTCTAGACATCCCACTAAAGGTTGTCGCCACTAGTTTGATGAAAGTTCAGACCAACAAACCTGGTAATGAGTACTAAAATAAAGCCAGCTGTCACAGTGGCAAAACCTTGAGATGATTGCTACAATCAACTATTAAAGCTCCTCAATTTATAAAACTTTATTAAGCCAAACTGGAGGGCTTGCCGTGGGCTTACTTAACTTATCGTTAAGCCCACTACCGAGACCAATGAAAAATATACAATAAGATTTATATCATAAACAACTCTAAATTTGTGTCAACAAACAAATTTACCAAATAATGTAGTTACTATAAAAGAAGACAGTAAATAATAATTAAAAGTAAAATTGATGATGGTAGCCATAAGAATTAATTTCGAGAGATGAAAGAAAGGGCAAGAATTCGAATATGGTGGAAAATATCAAACTACAAATAGAGAAATTGTGTACCAGCGGCTTTCACCTTCGCTCCGAGTGTCTTTGACGTCAGGTGTGGCTATAGAATCCTCCACTAGTGGAATGCATCACGGAAAATCTCAGAAGGCGGCAAGAACCAGTCAAGTGACAGAGGTCAAATGGGACTCAGCGTGGCCCAAACGTACTGGGAATGAACCAATTTGGACGGGTCAGGTCAAACCCAGGTGTCGTTGGACTATACCTTACAACTTTGATTACCATTACGTCAGGTGTGGCTATAGAATCCTCCACTAGGGAATGCATCACGGAAAATCTCGGTAGGCGGCAGGAACCAGTCAAGTGACAGAGGCCTGATCGGACTCAGCGTCGTCCAGACGTACGGGAATGAACCAATTTGAACGGGTCAGATCAAACCCAGGTGTCGTTGGACTGTACCTTGCAAATTCGATAGCTCTTTGACGAATAAATGAAACACACGTATTATTGGAACTCTGTCTCGAACTCCAGTCAGATGACGCACCCAATCATACAAAAGTAATGTGCCACAATATAACTCCCAAGGGTTGCTCTCTTTGCCAGGGTAAGTGTAATGTCGGAGACTACCTTTTTCATGGAACCTGTGGGACTATTATTTTATACTCAAAGATCCTTCCCTCTCCACTGCACGAGTTCGCGGTTCGCCGGCCTCTCTTTACCATTCAATCGCTACCTTATGCCTACAAATAACTTCAAGGGTGGCGACGATTTCTCTTCCTGCTTCCCTACCTACAACATTCCTAAAAACGTCTTATTCTTTATTTACCAATGTTTTTACTACATTCCATGGACATCCACTGTAATTGAGAAGAATTATTTACCGGAGAAATCTAAACAAACCCTAAAACAACTTTGATATAATGTGGTAACACCCGGGTCTTGGTGATTACAATACCTGTCTAATAAGGATTCTAAGTAACACTGTAAACTGTACGTTTCAATCTTAGGAATTAAGAAACGTGAAACGTATTTGTAACAGTGTCTCAATTATCAATATTACGTATTCAATTACCCCTTTAATTTATAGATGGATTAAAAAATGTGTACCTATGTATGTACTACGTTTGATATTTAAATTTAAAATGTAGGTAAGTATAAGTAATAATAGTGCACTTACTACACACTTCCTACAGTTTCAACCCTTCTTTTACAACTTTTTTTAACATATACTTTGCATGTATAGAATAGAAAATTAAATTTAATTTAAAAATGTGAATGAAAGGAGAAATCCACGTAAACGTAATTCTAATTATTCGACGTTATTTAACTGCGTTCGAAATCAGTACCTACTTACTACTACCAGTCACTTAAATAAGGAATATCTACATATGCACATTCATATTTTCGTTTATTTTACATTGAGCATCAATCAAAAATAATCTAAATAAGATTTTAAATTAAATATTTCAGCTAAGGAAAAAATGTAGCTTTCCTTTCTCCAACACCGATTTAACAAAAGATTCTTTATAGGTTGATAAGCCGTTTAAATTCGGTGACGGTGTGCAAAAGATAAAGTTACCTGATAACAGTGTTTGTGCTAAAGCGGGTGACGTTGTGCTAGTAACAGGATTCGGCAGGACTGAACGCAATAAAAAAAAGGAAAAAGAAAGAAATATGAAACTTTACGTTTTAAAAAGTCCATTGGCAACCCGGGAAAAATGTATGACGAATAAAAATGAAATAATAGCAGAACCACATATTTGTCTGGATCATTCAGATGGTTATGGCATTTGTTTAGTAAGTGAACACATGTGTCTTTGTGATTCTCTCATAAAATTACTTTAGGATAGCGGTAGTATATGCATTACACAAAACATAAAATAATAACATACAGGTTATAATTTTCCAAAATCATGAATTTAAAAAAAAATGCAACGTGTAATTATACAACACGCTACTGAAGTGAAACTTCTTCAAACACACAAACATACCGAGATGGGGTTTAAGGAATTGGTTTAATGGTATTATTTGTACACTATGTTTCGCACGGGTGCAATGCTGATAGTAAATATACTATAGAATGTCTTTATATACAACAATCACAGCTTTTTTCTCATTAGACAATACAAACCGGCCGGTACCGCCGCAACCGCCATGTCCCTGAATTTTAAATCTGTAATATCTTCGAAAATATTCATTTAAATTACATACTGTAAAGCGCCGTATTGATATATATTAAATGCACAATGTATTTAAAAGTACTTAATTGGATAAAGAGTAAAGCTGTATTGCTTAAAATCGCTTCGTAAATAAGCCATTACTTCTCGTAAAAAGTAAAGGATAAAAAATGGTTATTGTGGGTGATCTCTAAGAGATAGACATATACCATCGCGGACTTTTTTGTAGACTTTCTTAAAGTGTACAATACTGTAGTATATTATTTTGATCTATCTCGTAGGGTTCAGCCAGCGTTTGCAATGTAAACGCAAAAAAATTTAGAAAATACTACAAATAGCGCAGTAAACGCCATCTGTAGCACGATGTTACATTTTAGGATTACGTATGCTGCGCCATTTAGTATTTTCTATAACGCACTGTTAAGCCAGCAGTTAAAAAATGGCCTGTGTTCTGTCGGAGCTGCCTGCGACGCGCTGATGAGATCCAAAAAGATCGAAATCGCGATCCGCGTCTGGCAGTTTCGACAGAATACCGACCACTTCGAATTATTTTATTCGAGCAAAAAAATTTGTTTATTTACATCACATTACAAAACTCTAAAATTATCAGTGTTTCTCTACTATATTATGCATGTATTGTACATATAAACCTTCCTCTTGAATTACTCTATCTATTAAAAAAAAACGCATTAAAATCCGTTGCGTAGTTTTAAAGAACTAAGCATACATAAGGACAGACAGCCAGGGAAATGCGTTGCATGATTTCGTTACATAGCAACTCGCATGAAACGAACTTACCCTACCGTGAGTAAAGAAGTTTCACTTCAAAAAATTGACATGAATAACTTTTCACAATTGCAACTATATTACTCTAAATCATATGGATTCAGTAACAAATTGTGGACGTACCTTATTGTCAACAAGAAATAAAATTGCTGCTCTGGTAACTCTATTTGCATGTCCTAAAAAGACAGCAGGTGCCAAGGTGAAGGCAATCTTAATATTTTTGGCGGCGATTTCGGGAAACAATGAAGCATACACGTAAAATAGAGTACCACCTTGGGAATGGCCAACATAAAATATATCGTTGCTGGCGTTTGTTTTGTTAAGTATGTAATTTATGCAAGCTGGTAGGTCGTAAACACCCATTTCGTTAAAACTGCAAATTTAAATAAGTAGNTTTGCTAGTCCTGTCTAATTGCTTCTTTTCTGTTTTATGTACAAAACTATATAAGAACAGTTACAGAACTGAATTAGTTTTATATTAATTTTTCTAGGGAGATTCAGGTGGGCCTATGGTAATAGATGGTTATCTCATAGGGATAGCTACACGTATACAAAAAGCATGTGGAGCAGATAAGCCTGACGTATTCACCAGTGTAATGTATTTCCTTGGATGGATATACAATACTATTTCGAATAATTAATAAAAATAATTTGGTTTATTTCTTCACTTACTTATTATTCTGCATTATACAATAACGTGTACTTATTACTTTACTAATAAATGTCGTCCACGATATTCGATTCTCAGTGTTAAGCATGACTGACCGCTAGTCCTTCGCCATTCGCAAAAACTTTCCATAACCAAACACTTCCTGTTATTAAAAGAACAAAATTCTCAAAATGAATTAGTAACGCATGCTCTTCCGACGTCATATACCTTATCTCCTCCTGACATTTTTAATTACCAACAGTGGTTAATATTGTCACGCTCAATTTAAAAATGGAGCCTCCACCATCCATGTCACGTCGGTATTTTGTAACCACATGAAACGACACGTTTTGCATCGGTTTGTCTCGCGAAGCGATAGGCTATGAGAATAGAAAGGCGCGCATGCGCATATCGGCATTACAGTCAACTGTTAATGACCGGCATCTCATTTACTATAGTATAGTGTATATGAACTATAGTATAGTGCTAAATTAATTTTTTGGTTATATCTGTGCAGTTATATTGCAGTAAGTGTATTACAGTAAATGTTTATTTAACAACAATTAATATTTATTTAAGAGTGAGTATTATTATGTATTAATTCTACTTGGAGAAATAAACGGGAGCGAAAAAAATTTGACCATTTTTTTGTTATTGAATTACATAGAAACGAATTGAAGCAATGCTCCTTAGGTGGACTAAAGATAAAATTTGTTGGAAAACATAAATCCTAAAAATTCTCGTACTCTTTGTTTCTTTTACCAGTCATTACTTATTCGTTATAAAGGTATAGAGATCGCCAAAGAAGTTTCACTTCTTTCACGTGTACTAAGTTGCACCTGTTTCTTGTTATTTATTTATTTTAATTACCTGATTAGAATGCATCTTGATTATTTTGGCGTTACTGGAGGTAAGGTATTAAGATGATAAGAAAGGCAAGATTGAAAAATAATAACAACTTTATTATATAGTAAAGCAAAGAGCTATGAAATTCAAAAGAATCTCACAGAAGGATATCGCCTCTATTGATAACTCGATCTAAACATCCCACTGATGTACATTGCCTTTAATTTATAAGGTGATCGAGACATGCAACTGAAGGATATTGTTTTTGTTTATAGGTTGTCGGAACACTCCGCTGAAGTACATTGCCACCATTTATAAGGCGATTGAAACATCTTATTGAAGGATATTACTTCTAAAATAAAATAATTCGAAGTGGTCTGTATTCTGTCGAAACTGCCAGACGCGGATCGCGATTTCGATGTTTTTGGATCTCATCAGCGCGTCGCAGGCAGCTCCGACAGAACACAGACCAAC
>NW_020439120.1:1016832-1047079 GCF_000699045.2 Agrilus planipennis
TTCGACAGAATACAGACCACTTCGAATTATTTTATTCGATTAAGCTAACGTGCCTATCACGTTGAGGTTGGCTACGCCAGGATTCGTTTTCAGCAAGTAGATATCCACACAAGTGGACCTTGTCGGAGCATATGTAATCCTAAAATGTAGTATCGTGCTACAGATGGCGGTCACTGCGTCATTTGTAGTATTTTCTAAGATATTACTTCTATTTATAAGGGGTCGAAACATTCCACTGAAGGATATTGCCTCTATTTATAAGGTATCGAAAGATCCCACTGTAGGATATTGCCTGTATTTAATGGGTGACCGAGACATGCCACTGAGGGGGTATCGCCTCTATTGATAAGGCGGTCGAAACATCCCATTGAAGTACATTACCTCTAATTCATAAGGTTATCGAGATACTCATAATGTAGTCGAGACTTTCCCCTAAAGGATATTGTTTCTATTCATAAGGAGTTCTAAAGGAAATTGCCTCTACTTTATAAAGTGGTTAAAACCTCCCACTGAAGGACTTTGTCTGTAATTTATAAGGTGGTCGAAACATTCCACTGATGTGTATCGCCTCTATTAATAAGGCGATCGAAATATCCCACTGAAGTACATTGCCTCTAATTTATATCATTAAAGGATGTTGCTTCTGTGTATAAGGTAGTCGGAAAACTTCACTGAAGTGCATTGCCTCTAGTTATAAAGTGACCCAGACATTCCACTGAAGGGTATTGCTTGTGTTTATAAGGTAGTGGGAACACTCAACTGAAGGCAATGCCTCTATTTAGAAAGTGGTTGAAACATACCACTGGAGCATATTGCCTCCATTTATAAGGTGATCTAAACACTACAGTGAAGGACATTGCATCTAATTTATAATGTGATCAAGTCATCCCTCTGAAGCACATTGCCTCTAATTTTTAAGTTGTGTGCAGTATAAGCACTCCACTGAAGTATAATGCCTCTATTTGAAGGATGGTCGAAACAAACCACTCAATGTTACCGCCTCTATTGAAAGTGTAGTCAAGACAATCCACTGTTCGAAATTGCCTCTATTTATAAAGTGGTCCAAACATTCTACTGAAGGACATTGCCTCTAATTTATAAAGTGGTAAAGTCATCCCTCTGAAGCACATTGCTTCTAATTTTTAAGGTGGCCTGACATCCTACATAAAGGTATTGCTTTTATTTATAAGGCAGTATAAACACTCCACTTAATGATAATGAGACACCTGCTTAGCATGGTTTCATGTTTACCTTATAAATAGAAATCAAAGAACAAAGTGCAATAATATTTGTTCCAAGAAATTAGTTCTGACATAGGGGTACCAGAAGGAAGCATACTGAGGCCTTTGCTTTTCCTACTATATATATTAATGATATAACCATTTATTATTATTATTATTATTATGGTCTAAACAATACGCTGAAGGTTATCGCCTCTATTTAAAATGTGGTCGAGACAATCCACTGATCGATATTGCCTCTATGTATGAAGTGGCCTAAACATTCTACTAAAGGATATTGCCTCTAATTTATAAGATCGTCGAGATATCCCACTGGAGGATATTGCCTCTATTTATAAGGCGGTCGAGACACCCTACTGAGGAGTACTACCCTATTTATAAGGTGGTGGAGACATCCCTATGTGGGGTATTACTTCTGTTACTGAGGTTATCCGATATATCCCACTGAGGGTATCACCTCTATTTATGGTCGAGCTATCCTACTGAAGGGCATTGTCTCAATTTTTAAGGTTGGTCGAAACATCCCATTAAAGGTTTTGCCACAAAATCTTCTTAGTCATCTTTCTTCTCCCATTCTTTTTGTATGTCCAAACCATTTCAGTTGTTTCTTTTCTACTTTGTCTATAATATCGTTGTCAACGTCCATGTCCCTTCTAATAATTTCATTGTTGATCCTTTCGAGTCTACAACTCCTTCGTAGGAAATCCATTTCTGTCGCATGTAATTTTCTTCTATTGCTTTTGCTTATATCCCAACTTTTCGACCCGTATGTAATCACGCTCTTTCTTATCGCATTGTATATTCTCTTTTTAGTCTGTTTCCTTATGTTTTTTGCCCATAATATCGAATTTAGTGCTTCAATGGCTTGTCTCCCTTTACGTATCCTTTCTGGTATTTCATCTACACCTCTTATTTCTTCCTTCTCCAATTGTAATGTATCGCATGTGTTACTTCCTACAATTAGATATTCATATTTGTCAAAGTTTATTTTTAATCCTGCTCGAATATATTCGTCGTGTAATTTTCTAACCATATAATTTAGATCTTGCTCATCTTCAGCTATCACCACCTGATCATCGGAAAAATATAGCGAATGTGGTCTGTTCTCACCTATCTGAAGTCCCACAGTATTAAATTTTTTTGTCCATCCCTTTAAGGATTAATCTAAATAAATCTTGAATAGCTGTTATTGGTGTGGGTCTGACTTCCAAATTATTTAGTTTCTCCCATAATTGCGACACTGGAACACTGTCATAAGTCTTTTCAAGATCTATAAGCGCTATGTGAGTTTCTCTATCTTGTTGAGATCTCTTTTCTACTGCTATTTTTAATGTAAAGATGTTGTCTGATGTGGATCTTCCCGCTCGGAAGCCTGACTGTTCTTCCGATTGTTTATTGTGAATATCCTCTTCTAGCAAATTCCTTAGTAGTCTGGAATAAATTCTTCCTATAGTTGGTATTACCGCTATTCCTCGATAGTTGCCTTTAGGGCCTTTTTGGTGAATAGCTGATATAAATGCGGTTCTCCATTCTTTCGGTGTTTCTTCCCCATTTAGACATCTTTGATATAATGTGTCAGTTTCTCTAGTCAGTATTTGACAAGTTCCGGATATATATTTCCTGGTCCAGGCGACCTTCTCAGTTTAATATAGTTTATTACCTCTTGAACTTTTTCTATCTATAGATTTATGTATGGGGTTTCTTGAACCAAAGGTGATTGCAAGTTTGATAACTCTTTACTAAATCAATCAAGCAGACGTATTATAGGAAAGCTGTCTCGAACACAAGTTAGATGACCGCACCCAATCATATAAAGGCAGAGAGTCACAATATAATTCCCAAAGATTACTCTCCTAAGAACACTGTTAACTAGACGTTTCAGTCTTAGGAATTAAGAAACGTGAAACGTATTTGTAACAGTGTCTCAATTATCAATATTACGTATTCAATTACCCCTTTAATTTATAGATGGATTAAAAAATGTGTAAGTACTACTTTGGATATTAAAATTGGAATTGCCTGATA
Organism: Agrilus planipennis; assembly: GCF_000699045.2. Classification (NCBI taxonomy): domain Eukaryota; kingdom Metazoa; phylum Arthropoda; class Insecta; order Coleoptera; family Buprestidae; genus Agrilus; species Agrilus planipennis. Next base: position 1,020,099 of record NW_020439120.1, read on the forward strand.
ATAGTGTTTGTGCTAAAGTTGGTGACATTGTGACAGTAACAGTAATAAAATAATGTTCGAAGACGTTAAATATAACAGAAAACCGGGTTTGTCTGGATCATCCAGAAGGTTCTGGTACTTGTTTTGTAAGTAATCACATATCTCTTTATGATTCTCTCATCAAATTACTTCAGAATAGCGGTCGAGTATATACGAGGGCGCTACCCGTGTTACAAATGAAGACACCTTTTTTTAAAAATTTGCTTTTTTATTTCTCAACATAGTCCCCTTTTAGAAAGATATACTTCTCCCAATGACCCTGCCATTTTTTTTACCCCTCCAAAAAATAAAATTTGTCGAACTCTCCAAAATCCCCCCTGTCTCGGCGATGACTTCCTCGTTTGAGCTAAATTTCTTTCTCGCTAGTCATTTCTTCATGGTAGGGAACAAGATGAAGTCGCAGGGAGTCAAATCGAGTGAGTACGGGGTGTGCGGCAGCAAATTCATAACGTAATTCATGCATTTTGGCGGCAACAACTCCTGATGAATGTGCCGGTGCGTTACCGTGTTGAAAACGCACCTTCTTTTTCGTCAAATGCGTCCGTGTCTCCTTCAATTTTTTGTCGAAGCGGTCCAATAACTCACTGTAGTATTGTCCAGTGATCGTTCTTCCTTTTCCTAAAAAATCCGTAAAATGATTTCCTCGGTAACAACATTTGCCAGGCTTCCTGGTCGCTCCTATTAAAAACGGATCTTTGCCCACGTTTAAATTCGTTGAAGCAATATCTAACTGTGGTCGTAAATGGCGAAATGTCTCCATAAACAGTATCCAACTTTGTTTTCATCTCCTCGCATTTTTTCCCATCCAAAAACAAAAAGCGAGTTACCAAACGATACTGATCGACGAAACACGTCTCAGTCGAATGGCTGCCAAATCCAAACTAACCTATCAATTTGTCTGAAATTCGTTTTGGCGTGGTTTAATAGATGGCAGCACACGATGACAACACCAATTTCCCTCAGAAATGTCCTCTGTCTTCAAACACGGGTACTTGTTGAACCGCCCTCGTATATTATACAAAATAGAAAATAATAATATACAAGTAATAATTTTCCAAAAACACCAATGTTAAATAGTTGCAATTGATAATAACAATATTGGTTTCTAAATAGTGTAAACTTTGCTAGTCCTGTCTAATTGCTTCTTTTCTGTTTTAATTTCGAAACTGTATAAAAACAGTTACAGAACTGAATTTGTTTTATATTAATTTTTCTAGGGAGATTCAGGTGGGCCCATGGTGATAGATAGTTATATCATAGAGGTAATGACACGTCTACAAGTAAGATAATATCTGCAATAAATCCTTAAGTTCTAAAAAAGTGAATAGATCTAAAGTAAGCCTAAGACTAAGCGCGAAGGGAGTACACGAAAGAATAAACAAACTGTTATTTTAGAGGAACGCGGGAGGCCATTCTAGCTTTATGGGTAACAATAGAGAAAACGACAGAAAAAGGAAATAGTGCGTACATAGGATTTGTAGATTTAGAGAAAGCTTTTGACAACGTTAAATGGGACAAGATGTTAAAAGTACTTAAACATGTAGGGATGAGTTATAAAGACAGAAGAGTGATACACAGTTTGTATAAAGAGCAACAAACAGTTATAGAGCTAGGGATGCAGCGTAGAGATGTAAATATTAGGAAGGAAGTCAGACAGGGATGCACACTGTCTCCGCTACTTTTTAATTTATACATCGAAGACCCCATCAACATCATTAAAGACAGTACAACTGTAGGGATAGATGTGCAAGGGCAAAAGATTAGCATGCTTAGATTTGCAGATGATATAGCAGTAGTAGCATCTAGCAAGGAGGACCTAGAGATAGCTTTAAATAAAATGGAAGCGGTACTGACAGATCAGTACTGTATGAAAATAAATAAAAGTAAAACTAAAATATTGGTATGCAAGGGCAGAAAAAGTAGGGAAAAAGGGGATATAAAGATAGGAGACGAAAAATTAGAAGAAGTGGCTAATTTTAGATACCTAGGAAGTCAGATAAGTCAGGATGGAAAGAGTAGTAGAGATATAAAACAGAGAATAACGCAGGGTCGTGTCGCGTTTAATAAAAAGAAGTCACTTCTATGTTCGCGAACGGGTAATTTAGAAATTCGAAAAAGGTTGTTAAAGGTGTATGTTTAGAGCACGGCATTGTACGGGTGCAAAACATGGACAGTGGGCGCGGCTAGAAGCGTTCGAATTGTGGTGTTATAGGCGGATGATGAGGATATCGTGGGTAGAAAAGTTTAGAAATGAAGAGGTATTGGAAAGAATAGGAGAACAGAGGACTCTATGGAAGTCAATAAAAAATAGGCGAGATAGGTTGGTAGGACACCTTCTCAGGCATGAAGGTCTAGTCAGAGACATATTAGAGGCAGAAACAGGAGTTAGGAGGGGTAGAGGTAGACCTAGATTAGATTACTGTTCGCAAATAGTTAAGGATGTGGGCTGTTCTAGTTTTAGGGAAATGCGAAGTTTAGCTCAGGATAAGAAAGAGTGGAGGTACGTGTCCAACCAGTCTTAGGACTGACGACCTTATGATGATGATGACTTTTGGGAAGAATTCGGGCCTGCTCTCATTAGAATGATTAACCGAACAACTAACGGAAAGCAAAACAATATATCCTATGAAGTGTGGGCTCTCAAATGTAATAGGGACAGCTCGTCATTGTAACTCTACCCTCGTTAAATAAATACCATTATGCTAACTGTTTAATTAATTCATATAAAGTTAAGTCGCATTTTAAATTATGCATGATCAATAACTACTCTATACATAAAATAGTGGCTGTAATTATGATTGGATTGTACTAGAACATTGTTCAAATATAAGTAAGTATAATTATTTGTAAATGTCCAGTCATCATCATCATCATAAGGTCGTCAGTCCTAAGACTGGTTTGACACGTACCTCCACTCTTTCCTATCCTGAGCTAATCTTCGCATTTTTCTAAAACTAGAACAACCCATATCATTAATTATCTGCGAACAGTAAGCTAATCTAGGTCTACCTCTACCCCTTCCGTTTCTACCTCTAATATGTCTCTGGCTAGACCTTCATGCCTGAGAGGGTGTCCTATTAACCTATCTGGCCTATCTCTTACTGACTTCCATAGAGTCCTCTGTTCTCTTACTCTTTCTATTACCTCTTCATTTCTAACCTTCTCTATCCACGGTATCCTCATCATTCGCCTGTTACATCACATCTCGAACGCTCGTAACCTTTTCTTTTCCGCCGCTCCCACTATCCATGTTTCGCACCGGTACAGCGCCCTGCTCCAAACATACAACATTAAGAACTTTTTTCGAATTTCTAAATTAACCGTTCGCGAGTATAGAAATGACTTCTTCTTATTGAAGGCGATTCGACCCTGCGCTATCCTCTGCTTTATATCCTTCCGTCCTGACTTATCTGGTTTCGTAGGTATCTAAAATCAACCACTTCTTCTTATTTTTCGTCTTGTATATTTACATTCGCTTTTTCTTATCTTTCATACTAGTATTTTTGTTTTATCTTTATTTATTTGCATACAGTACTGTTTTGTCAATACCGCTTCCATTTTATTTAAAACTATCTCTAACGCCACCTCGCTAGATGCTAATACTTCTATATCATCTGCAAATCTAAGGATAATAATCTTTTGCTCCTGTACATCTATCCCTACAGTTGTACTGTCTTTAATGATGTTGATCGCGTCTTCGATGTATAGATTAAAAAGTAGCTGTGATGCAGTGTGCATCCTTGTCTGACTCCTATCTTAGTATTTACTTCTCTACGTTGCAGCCTTACCTTTATAACTGCCCGTTGCTCTTTATATAAACTAAATATCACTCTTCTATCTTTGTAACTCATCTCTACATTTTTATGTATATTTAACATCTTTTCCTATTTAACATTGCCAAAAGTTTTTTCTAAATCTACAAATCCTATGTACGCCCTCTTTCTTTTTTCTATCGCTTTCTCTATTGTTACCCGTAAAGCTAGAAACCCAAATTGATCTTCCCCTTAGCTCATCTATATCCACACTGCCTTCCTGCTCTAGTATATCTCCTAACTCGGAGCCTGCGTATACGTTCTGTAAATATTCTTTCCACCTATCTGCCTTTTCCTCATTTTCTATCAAAATGACCCCTGCCTCGTTTCATATATTATTATTACTGTACTCTACATCTCTAAAATTCCTTTTAATTATATTATAAGCCTCATCAGTTTTACCTACTTCAAACTTTTCTTCTACGTCTTTACACATCCTATCAATCCACCGTTCCTTAGCTGCCCTACACTTCCTAATCATCTCTCATTTTATAGCTTTATATCTTTTTTGTCCTTCTTCGCCTGTCCTGTTTTTGTATATCCGCCTTTTTTTTATCAATCCTCAAATTTCATTTGTTATCCAGGGTTTTCTACTTTGTTTTGTTTAAAACCTAATATACCCGTATTTAGACACGTCTTAATGCAGTTCTATTCTATCTCTACGTCCCTGTCATTCGTTTCTCCCACCGCCTTTAGTATTTCGTCTGTTCTTTTACCTAGCATATCACGTGTTTCGTTACATTTTAGCTTTTGTGAGTCAAGACGTCTCCTACCTCCCCTCTTTTTCAGAATTTTCAGTTTAAGATTGGTTTTCATAATTACTTATTTATTATAGTTTTGATCGCTATCTATACCTGCTTCTGGATAACTTCTACAGTCCTTCACTTGATTTTTAAATCTTTGCCTAATAAGTATGTAATCTAACTGATATCTCCCTAAATTACCTGGCATCTTCCACGTATAGCGCCATCTAACGTGATGGTCGACTAAAGTATTCGCGACGGTAAGTTGTGTTTATTTCAAAATTCGATCAGACTATCTGCCCTATCATTTCTATTGCCTAATCCAAAAGAACCTGCTATTGCACCCACTTTACTGCGTTGAAGTCTCCTACAACTATTAGGTTATCCTGCACTTTCACTAAAATTGGCACGCTATATGTGCATAAACCGCTTCTACGTCTTTATCACTGTAAGATGATGTAGGCATGTAGACCTGCACTAATACCGTTTTTACCGGCTTCCAGTTTAATTTAACCATAATTATCCTATCGCTTTTTTGTAAATAACTGTCTACACTCTGCCCTACTTTCCTACGCATTACAATTCCTACCCCCGAATTACCTTCCACCGATCCTGTATGTATTACTCTAAAGTCTCCACTCCAGAAGTCTTCAGCTTCAGGCCAAAGGACTTCACTTATACCTACTATATCTAATTCTAATCTATCCATCTCTACTTTTAAATTTTATAATTTCTCTACTTGCCTCATTGTCCTGGTATTTCACGCTCCGACTTGTGAAATATTGCATGTACCCCTATTGCACTTATTGATGACATCCCCCGAGGTAGTTCCCGCCCGGACATCCGAATGGGGGACTAGTTTACGTCCGGAGTGCTTTACCCCAGGGGACGCCATCATTTAATATGTGTGTTACGTTTTACTTGGGATATCATAATATGGTGGTTTCCCGTTTCCATCCACATCGCAGTATTGTGCATCAGAGTGCCATACCGATCCTCGTGATCTCTGCCACCCTGGGTACTGAAAGAGCTGCTGCCCTCTTTCAGGGACCTGTCTCAGTCAGGTTTCTCTTTAAGAACCCCCATTATAATTGAACCTATGATCCGGCTCCCTAAATCATCGAAATTAGCAAGCCGATTAACCACTTTGGTTTGTACAAGAATTTTGTCAAGGTTCAAATCCCGTGAGATCGGAAAATATTTAGTATGAGGTTTTCATCTTCTATTATTCTATTTTAGTAATTAAGTTTTGTAGAAAAATTTCGTCTCTTTATAACAGGTGTACATTATTCACACGTGAATAAACGAAAAAGTGGCGTTTATTGACATTTAAAATGTACATTAAAACTTGAATTTGTGTATCATAAACATTACTCTCTTTTAATTAAACCTTATTATTACTATCAAAGTATAAATATGGCACATTTGAAATCAGTTCGATTCGGTCAACAATTACTTTATCTACAAAAGAATAAAGACTTTCATTTCTAGAAGTGCGTTTTCGCTTAGGATGAAATCGCCAAGACTTGTTTCTCTCTTGCTGCGGATTCAATTCTGATTCCACAACCCATGGCTTTGGTCATTCGTCCCTTATTTATACATATTTATATACATATTTATAAATTTATATACATATTTGTCAATCAAAAATTGCATGGCTAATGGTTCAAAATTGCATAATGTAGTTTTAATTCGGTAAGCTCTATTCGAGCACGTAATTCTTTTTCTTCTTTCTGAAAACCGTTAAAAGCAATCACACAGATTCAACACTCTTCGTTACTTTAACTATTTCATAGGCTCTCTTACAAATTGTTGGAAACTGCAGTTTCTTCAGAACAATCTTCGTTTCTTGATTAAGTAAGGTGCTTTCATAACAATTATAGCTTGAACTTGGGTCTTGTAAATTAATTACTTTTTCTATCAATGTATACCTTTCTTCAAGCAGTTTCCTCTCTCTCTACGTAATAGCGTCGATTTCACATTCTACTTCTTTCTCTGATAATGTGTTTACGTACAGTCCATAGAGAATATTTTCTGTAGTACATTTTGTATATCATCGTACTTGTATCTTAAGTTATTATCAATTACAGGCTTATCACAGGGACAGAGTTCTTCTATTCTACATCCTTTTTTATATTTTTTCCTTTGCGGTTTAGAAAGTAGGTTTCAAGTCTGTGCTCTGTCGGTTTTACTTTGTGTGTATTCATTATTTATAAAAATGACGACAGGAGCAATATGTTTGCATCCTCTTCTGCTGAGACCAGCTTTACAGGCGCAGATGGTTTTTAAAATAGAGCGATTCTGCTTTAATTGTAAATAAAAACAATCATAAAATACAATTAGTATACAATCTATTATTGTGAGAAACATGGACAGTAGACGCGGCGGAAAAGAAAAGGCTAGAAGCGTTCGAAATGTGGTGTTATAGGCGAATGATGAAGAGGTATTAGAAAAAATAGGAGAACAGAGAACTCTATGGAAGTCAATAGTCAGAGACACATTAGAGGCATAATCGAGAGTTAAGGGGGTAGAGGTAGACCTAGATTAGATTACTATTCGCAAATAGTTTAGGATGTAGGTTGTTCTAGTTTTAGAGAAATGAGAAAATTAGCTGCGTATAAGAAACGTAACTCCACTCTCGTTTCCAAACAGTCTTAGAATTTACAACCTTATAATGATGATAATCTATTATTATAATATATTCTACAAAATCTTTATATTACCAAGTTTTAAATATTCATACCTCGATAGTTACTTCGTATGCTGGAGCTGTTACTTTTGTTTGTGGTAAAACTTTTCCTTTTATGATCCGACCACATTCATCGATAATTTACTCCACTTCTATGACATGGTTATTTTCAAGAAGATTTTTTCCTGCATCACATATTGAGATGTACTTATATTGTAGCGAGTACGGGAGTGTTTGTTTGCGATCGATTCGCCGACTAGCCGCGGGCACCTTTCTTCATGTGCTCCGTATTTGTAAATGTGTTATAATTAATGGACTAAATAGGGTAGCTATCGTCCGTTCCATTGTGGTATCCCGTGTACCTCACTGCTTTTTATTTCTACATTTACATACCTTTTGATAGCGTTTGTCATCAGAATAAGTTGGTTTTCGCTTCTTGAAAACTACATTTTATAATAAAAGCACTCATTTTTAATGTACACTCCAATTTTTCATTGAGGAAAACGTATAAATTAAGAAACACAGTAACTTCTACATAGTACGAACCACCTAAATTGTGTCATTCTTTATCCACGAGATGGCGCTGGGTTCACATTGAAAGATACGCAACTAGTCTATAAAGTACGACATGATGTTATTAAACAATAGGGTGTGTCTACATTTTCTGCATGGATTAAAACGATTTGTTGAACTGAAACTTCTTTATCGACGGTAGAAAGGAAGTTTACTAGGGCTTAAAACCGAAAAGTGTAACGTCACAGCGTCACGCACCTCGTGTAACCCCTGGTGGACATGTCCAAAAGGAGTAATTAACAGGCTTCAGAGAGTCAAAATCCATAAAAAATTCATAATATTACTTGCAGTCTGAGTCTTCATTTTTAAATATAATGCTTACCCTTAAAAAATTATTTTAATACTTTTTGTAATAAGTCAGGGGTCAAAAGTCCCCCTTCGTATCAGCATTTTTTGGCCTATCAAATATCATGAACAGAATTTAGATTTAGTAGATACCAGGTAACTTATATCTAGTAACAAATTTACCTGTAATCTATTAGTTTGCCTAATTAGTTTATATTAATATTAATACCAATTCATAAACAGGGATAATCTCCCTATGTCAGCATTTACATGTAAATATTTCCTGGTTTAATAAATTTCAAATTTCAAATAACAATATTCTAGCGCGAGAATGAGAGCAGATGTTTTTTTTTTATTGTTACATGTATACGTTAATTCAAAATGATCACAATAAAAACGTGTTGATCCTCATACTTTTATGAAATATCGAACGCAAAAAAAAATTTATTGATCATACAATTCATAATATATTTTGACATTTCACATGAGATACATCATATTTAGGTATACACCTACACTACAATTCATGTTTAGATATTAAAAAGGCATCCCAATTATCGTCTATCATATATAACAAACATTATTTGTTTACAATACAAATCAAAAAATAAGTAAATATTATCTATACTACGCATAAGTACAAATATGTACATCATCGATTTTAAAAACTGATGACTAAATAACAGCTTAACCAAGTACTGATTAACACAAGCCGCTATTTTAATGACAAACTGATTACATTACCACCTTGGAGGCCCATGAATAACAGGTCCTGGTGGTGGGGGGATACCACCCGGAGGAGGTAGGTGGTGATGTGGCGGAGGTCCATGAGGCCCTGGTGGTGGAGGACCGTGGTGATGTGGAGGAGGGCCATGAGGCCCTGGTGGTGGAGGACCATGGTGATGTGGAGGAGGACCATGAGGTCCTGGGGGTGGAGGCCCGTGGTGATGTGGGGGTGGTCCATGAATTGGTCCTGGGGGTGGAGGTCCGTGGTGGTGGTTACCTGTGATAAATAATGATGATGACGACTTTGACCTAATAGAGATCTAAACATGGCCACCGATTCAAATAACTGTCTTAATAAAAAAATATTCTGAGCAGAGAAAACAGTTGTGTTGATAAAAATGTGTTAGACATTAAAACCATTTCTGAAGTATTTTGACATATGCTTGTGGAAAAATAATCGGTTCAATATCATTTAAGAAAAATTGTGTATATTGTACGTGTACGTATATACAAGGTGTTCCAAGCAGACGGGTTTCTTCAATAACTTATTTACAGTTAAAAATATCAAAAAAGTTTCTGACAAAAGTGGTACCATATCTTCATATCCTAAAATTATTTTCGATTACACAGAGTGTCCCGTTTATCCTGGAGGCAACTTAATTTCATTTTTTCAAATGGAATTCCCCTTTTATTATTGCATATTTGAATTTCCCGTTACATTTAAATACCACTTTGTTAACCATTTATTATGTCTAAAATGCACCAATTTCCATAAAATTCGCACTAAATAAATAAATAGGTTGTTGCAGTGCTCTGCGTCATTTTGAATATCTCCGAAACAAAACCATACAGAGGTGTGCTATTTTCACACATAGCCTGTGGAAGAAAAAGCCTACTATTTGTTCTTTTGAAATTCATTGAAGTCTATCACTACCAAAACAAATTGTTTCGAACTGGCATAACTATTTTTTATGGAATGCCATACTTTTTGTCAGCTCATCATGTGCAAATTTTTTTATAATGCCAATTCATATCAGAATATCATGTGCCTTGGTCAGCGATTCGCTTTTACCCACCTTTGCTTCCTACGAACATCAATTCCGTATGCTTAAAAACGTGTTGAGTAACGTTTCGTTTTATACGTTAATTTCTGAACTACCTAACTATGGCTTTGAGTGAAGATAAGAGGACAGATACAGATATTCATTTCCATTCGAACATACAGTTTTAGGGTACTTTCTAAGTGCAGATTTCACTGTTTCGCTGTTAAAAACCCACTGTAGCACCCTGCGGAAAGCATCTACTCGATGATTACGAATGTTTGGATATCGCTGAGCATACACTTAAGATGCCAGGACTGGTTTTCGCCCGCATTCCCCAAGGACAAAACCAAGTTTATCTTTACTCAAGGTCATAGACTAGGCACTGGGCAGTTCAAAAATTAACAACGTATAAAATGTTACTCAACACTATCTAAAACACACGGAATTGACGTTCGTAGGAAGCAAAGGTTTGTAAAAGCGAATCGCTGACCAAGGCACACTTGATATTCTGATATAAATTGATATAAAAAATTTTAATTTTCTTAAAAAATGTTAGTCGTAGATAGTAACATCCTTATATTGGACGAAAGGAAATAAAATTTTGCACATGATGAGTTGACAAAAACAATTTATATTCAAAGTGGTAGATTTCAATGAATATGAAAAGTACATGTTTATGTTAATAGTGCAAATAGTAGGCTATTTCTTCCACAAGCTATATGTTTAAAATAGCACACCTCTGTATGCTTTCAATTCGGAAGTATTGAAAGAGGTGCAGAGCACTGCAACAACCTATTTATAAATTTATTGCAAATTTAATGGAAATTGGTGGATTTTAGACATAATATATGGTTACAAAGTGGTATTTAAATTTGCCTCGAGAAAAAACGGGACACTGTATAATCGAAAATAATTTTAGAATATTAAGATTCTTATATGGTACCACTTTTATAAGAAACTTTTTCGATATCTTAACTGTAAAGCAGTTATTGAAGAAACCCGCTTGCTTGAGACACCCTGTATATATAACTGCAGAATATAGATGCTCCTTACTTGAGGAAGCCTAAATTTTTAATAATTACATGAACTATAGTTGGGACGTTTAAAATTGGCATAGTCTGCAATAAAACTGTCGCATTTACTTCCTTCTCTCATTTTACTAATTAAACTAGACCGGTTGCTGGTAGAACGCCTAGTTCTACTCATAAATATCGTAAACATAGAAAAAAAATGTCAGGTAGAAACTGCAGAACACTAATGAAGAAAAAGCTACAACATTACACCAATTAATGTGTAACAGAAAGAGATGCAGACAAGCAGAATTTGAGCATGTTGTCAGCATCGGACTTCAAATAAAGTTCAGCAGTGTCAGGAATTTAGAAAAGCAAAAAAGCTTGTTTAAAGATATAATTCCAACCAGGCAATTATAAAGACGATCCTGATCTTTAACGTACCTATGCAACCTACTCTAACAGCTGCAAAGCTTACTTTTATTCGGTTATCTCTTTTCACATTGTCTGTCCTACTAATGATCATTTCCTAACTTATCAAGGGCGTCTTCAAAACGCAACAAATTACAACAGTCCCAAGTGGAAACAAAAAAGAAGATACGTCGATTCTCGCAGATAATTTATTGCGAACTTTACCAATTTTGATCGTCCCGACTATAAATATCTACTAACAGCGAAGATTGCAATTGTAAGTACAATCAAATGAGGCTAACAACAATGGAATGGTCACAAATTTTAATTATATTTTAAGATAAAATGAAAATTTTAACAACACATAAGTGCTTATTTAAAAACTGAATGTCGTTCTTACCTGGTGCAGGCATTGTAATTGATTAATATATCTATTTCCACACGACTTAAAATACCGACTTTCGATGATTATCCACACATAAATATATCGAAACTGCTCTTTGTATCTTATCTCATATTAGATAATAATATAAAAATAAACATGAACATATAGAATTTATTTTATGCGTCGTAATTATCGTGTAAATTCGAACAGATATGATCAATATATCTGATGATGTCACTTACCAAATAATAGTATCTTAAGCCTTAACTTTCACTTTAAAAGGATTAGTTTACCGTAATCAAAAATTCCAATTATTCACGTAGTAAATTATATTTGAAAAGATCAGTAAGCTATTCCAAAAATTTTACTGGGATATCAAGGTTCGTATTTTATCATCATCATTAGGTCGTCAGGTTTATGACTGGTTGGGCACGCACCTCCACTCTTTCCCATTCTGCGCTAATCTCATTTTCCTAAAGCTAGAACAACCCATATCCTTAACTATTTGTGAACAGTAATCTAATCTAGGTCTACCTCCCCTAACTTCCGTTTCTGCCTTAATATGTCTCTGACTAGACCTTCATGCCTAAGAAAGTGTCCTACTAACCTAACCGCCTATTTCTTATTGACTTCAATAGAATCCTTTGCTCTCTTACTCTTTCTAATATCTCTTCATTTCTAATCTTCTCGGTCCACGGAATCCTCATTGGCCTGTAACACCACATTTCGAACGCTTCTAACCTTTTCTTTTCTGTTCGTATTATTCCTTTTTTTTTTATTTAACTTTTTCGGATGTTTCACTCCCACCATTTTTATTTGGCTATTTTTTTTATTTTAACAGCTCTGTTTCATTTAGTTAAATCCCAGGTCTAACAATTTTTGGTTCTTTACTTAGCAAGATAGCTCCCGAATTACGTTTTTGACATTTTTGATCTTTCACAATAAAGTAGTGATTGTTGTACTATTTATATAAATTTGGCTAACCTTCATGATATTTTGAATATTTTTAATTAACGATTAATGTAAATCAAAGGTGAACATTTTTTCCTTAAATTGGACAATCAACGGTGGTGGAAAGGCAGTCCCTCCGACCTACACTGTGGTGCACAACCGATGGCGGAAGGTCCTCATCAGCCTCGTTTTAGGAGCTATAGGAACGGGTAGGTGATGATGTTTAAGATAAGGAAGATGAGACGGACAAAATGAAGGCAGAAAAGAAGTTCATTTACCTAAATGATTCAAGGAAACCACAGCGAAGTACCTGGGAGGTTATTCCATGGTTTATTTTGTTTAACGTGGTGAATATTACCACGGCCCCCGGGCGCAGGATTGAAATACAGTCAATCGATCAGCACACGATGACTGGAGCCACCGCTACAGTTTCTCCTAGAGTCCAATCTTAAACGGCTGGGTAGGCAAGAGCCGAAAGCCCCCGAACATCCCATAGTACCATCTTTATCACTGATCGGATGTTCGAGGAACGATTTTGGCTATCACTAGCCTAGAATACTAGTGCCAAATACTTCACTGAATACTTATCAATGATCTAAACCTCTAGGTCACACCGGCCGCTTGCTAAGGTTTCGTAGAAAATAGGGAAACCTATATAATTGCAGTCTGTTTAAAGTTAATGTACGGAATATACATTTAGAATAATAACCTTAACTTGGAAAATCGCAAAACTATTTAGAACCTGCTAAATTAAAATTAAACTTCCTAAACATTTATAAAACAATGCAGAAAGTTAACGTTACACAAATTGCTGCCTTATGAGTAGAATAATAACATAAAAATTATTTTGTTTATGTTTGTAAGTTACAGTTAATCCTTTATCAAATCGGTAAAAATATTTTGTTAAATAACAACCGCAAAAGCATAAAATTTATTGGTTGTAGAATTCAAAATAAGCTTTGACATTGTATGAGTTAGGTCATAACCGATACATATAAATTGCGTCAATCATTAGTTATTAAAAAGGAATTTTTATTATCAACAACAAATATTTATTTATTTGCAAGTGAAAAATACAACAAGTAAGTAAATACACAGTATCATACACGTACACCACACATGCGTGTATTTTACATTGCACACAGACATAAAAAGATTACATCGTCGATTATAAAAACAGATAATTAAATAATATTTTATCAGAAATTGATTAAGGTAGGCTGCTTAGCATCCTGGAGGCCCTTGAACAACTGGTCCAGGCGGAGGGGGAACTCCACCAGGGTGAGGAGGCCCATGGCTGGGTGGAGGTGGATTGTGACCGTGAGGAGGAGGCCCATGAACAATCGGTCCTGGAGGTGGAGGTCCATGATGGTGTAAAGGAGGTCCATGAACATTTGACCCTGGGGGTGGAGGCCCGTGGTGATGTGGACCTGACGACATTGACATAATTCAAAGAACGTTTGATTCGTTTATCCGCGTGTCAGAGCTTTGGCTCATATTTAAAATAAAAGTAACACAAGTACGTACAGGATATAAATCTTAATTGCAAACATTAATTTCGATCTATAAAAGAAATGTGGTAAGAATGTGCTATAGAAAGGGTAAAAGCAAATTATTTGTATAACAAAAATATTTTATTAAAATAAAATTAAATAGCGGTCATCCTTTTTCTGAAGAGACTAGCTAACATATTCTATGTTTGTATTTTTGTAAACTTGTTTGTATGAAACCAGAGTAAAAAAGTATTATCACTTTCAATTGTTTTGGCTTTTATTATGAGCAGTACGCCTACTGTATACTAAGTTAACTAAAACATAGTTAATAAAAATAAATAAAATGTGGTGGACTTATTGGCCGTTGGTTCATTAAATAATAGAGTTCAGTAGTTTAGGAGAAAATCGACACTGCTTGCTTGAAATTGCGTAACAACATCAAATAAATAGTAATAGCAACAATAAGCTTTTATTATTATATATTGTAATAATTGTACAATATTTTTTTGGTAATTCTTTCTACTCTACTATGTTGCTGCAAAGAAGGGATTATGTTTTTCTCGCGTTTCTTGGTATATATGATCAATATATAATTATGGGATTCTTTATTTCCTCGAAACATCCAAACGAAAATGGATAAATTTTAATCAATGAGATAGAGCATATTCTTTTGTCTAACCGTGAATCTTGAATCGCTCCTTTAATACTCGGGAATTGATTCTAATGCATTCGATTTGAATCAATTCAAAGACTGATTTGTTCAGAATAAATCGACAAGCCTAATTCGATGATAACAGACTTGGCTTCGTTTTTTTAAAATCAAAATGGCAGTCGTAAAATACAAAATGGCGGTAGAGTCGAAAAAAATAATTGGAGCAACTTAGTGACTGGCATATCTCTGAATAGATCATTCAGCTTCTAACGCTATTTTACACGTATAAGCTCCGTTTAATAATTCATACAATCTGAAAATTGTGTATTTAGGATTGTAGGACGAATTTATTAGATACGAACATAAATAAGCCTACTTAAGGTCTCATCAGAACAGTATTTATAAACAAGAATTAACAATATATCAAAATAAAGATTCAAATTTAAATAATCAAAAAACCTAATTTTTTTAAAGATTTTCAATTTGCCCTTATACCTAGATCTTGTTTCCATCTTTTTTATTCGCCTTTTTTATAGTCGGATTATTTTGATTTTTTTAATTTAAATTTTTATTATATGCATGGCTGCCCCATACACATCTCGTTGTTGTTTTTATTTACCTATTCATATACCTTTGTAGAAATGCAAACATCTAGTAAGCGCATGATATACTATTAATTATGTGGATATGGAATTTTATTCTTTTTCTTGTTCTCTTTTATATCAAATTCAAGCAATAGCAATATCATTATGATTAATTAGCTTAAGCTAAAGGGCCAAAATTTACAAAAATTTTGAATTTTTTGGAAAAATTAAAAATAATACCATATTCTATTTAAGTATGTTACTGTATGGTGAGTCAAAGCTATTAAGTAAAGTATGGACATTATTGAAGTTGTAATTAAAAGCATTTTTGACTAAACTTCAAATAAATTTTCCCATTTTGACATTGGCCCTTTTAGCTGCAAGCCACAGAAATTCGATTTAGCACGAAATCCAAATTTCAAAAAACTTAAATACCTATTTAAAAAACTGGATGGCGTTCTTACCTGGTCCAGGCATTGTTTATTGTCGTAGATTAATAAAATTTATTCACCAGGCTAATAACTCTGCACACTTTAATACCGACTTTCGATTTTTATCCTCATATAAATACATCAAAATTAATACGTTGGTATCTTATCTCGTAGTAGATAATAAAATGAAAATAAATATCAACTTTTTTCCACACATCTTTATTATCGTTGAGATTCGAACAGTTTGTTGCCAATATATCTGATGATGTCATTGTAATACCGGCAATACATTGGTATCTTATTAACAGTTAACACAAGCCCATACGAAAAACCCAAACATACGATTGGTCAACGAAGTACATCATCACTTTAATAGAGCTTTAGCATTTAAAGAAATGGCGCATCGTTACAAAACATTTACAGAGGAACTGAGGTTTGAAAAGGACGATAGTTAAAATCTCTAAATCATTCATTTATGACTAAAAGCAAATCGGTAATGTGTTTAGCAAGGCCAATCAGTGCAAAAATTTTAAAGATCGCATTTCGAGCATTCTTGATTTCAAAATGTTGTTCAAAGATTTTTGAAAAATGAGTAGAAAAACTTAATTTGCCATCCTCCACTCCACTGCTTTGGAATTTTGGTGCGCAAAGACAGTTTTAACATAAACGTTATTATTACTTTTTTTTGTTTAATTACCAATAACAGAAATTCGATGTTGTCTGTATTCTGTCGAAATTTTCCAGACACGGATCGCGATTTCGATCTTGTTGGATCTCATCAGCTCGTCGTAGACTGTTTCGACAGAACACAGACCAATTTTACCTGCTGTCTTAACAGCGCGTTTTATAAAATCCCACAAATGGCGCGGTAAACGCCATCTGTAGTACAATGCTACATTTTAAGATCACGTATGCTCAACAAGTTCCATTTAAATAAATGGATATCTACTTGCGTCAGGCCTGTAGTTAATTAGTTTGCCCATAAGGACATCCTTTACACTTTACAGAAACGCGTCTGAAAAAAGAAATGCTGATACATAGTAAGAATAGTGTATATATAATACAAAGTAAGGATTCTTTATTGATTTTTTTTATACATATAAATGATATAAAGGTGATACCTTTAATTTGAAACATGATGCATATAGATATTCACGAAATTCATGGCGAATTGGTTCCACAGAAAAAAGAGTTATAACGGCAATTGCCTGATAGCGAAGACGATAGTGATATTGATGATACTGATATCAATACAGGGTGTTTCTGAAATAAGTAGCAAACATATAGAGCAAGAAAACTAAGTAAATGATTGGTGGTCCGAAAGTTCACCGTTTTCATGAAAAATGTGTCTATTTGAAAGTAGAGGCAAGTGCTGGTAGATCACGTAGGAAAATATGACAATGCAACGCCACATTGAACATAGGTGTTGCATTTCGTTTCTATTTTTGTATTCATGCATTGTTCGTTATCGGAATTGAACTGGCGTCCTCCCGAATGCTGAGCAATCGCCTAAACCTCTAGGCCATGCCGATCGGTCTCCACTCGATCTCGCTACAACAATTTATAGAGATTACCCGATCCAGAATGTTCCAATATATACCTTATAGAAACCTGGTCTTCTATGGCAATATGTATGTTGGGTTGCCTACAATGCAATTATCTTTAAGGTGATTAATGGCACGAACATTCACATCCAGGTTAAACTGTACAAAATCTTAATTGTAAGATGTTTCTTCAATTTGAAAAAGCTGAGGCAATTTATAAAAGTTTGTTTCAAGCTTACATTTCTACATGAGTGAAACAAATGGAAAACCTTTAAAAATTTTATTTTTAAACAAACACAAATATGATAAGATTAATCACACAATTGGTATAAACTTATAATACGTGCAAAATGTATCATCGGTTCTAACAGGTGATTATTTCCAGGTTACTTAGAACCAGTAAAAGTTGTCTGCGATCCTACGAACAAATTAAGTAGGTAATTTACTACTGTGGAGGAGCATTAAGAACTGGTCCAGGTGGAGGTGGAACATCATAAGAAGAGTCATGACCATGTAGGGGTGGCCCGTGACTTTCAGGAGGTGGCCCATGAGTATAAGGAGGGGGTATTCCATGTGTATGAGGTGGGGGTATCCCATGAGTATGAAGAGGGGGTCCAAAACATTGTGGCGGAGGTCCGTGACTATGTGGGGGAGGCCCGTGAACGTTTGGCTGTGGAGGTGGAGGGTAGTAGGGCGGTGGAGGACCGTGATGATGCTGCTCTGAAAGCAAATTATAATGATATTAACATGATCAGTGAGCAACGACTGCATATGCAGTGACCCAGTTAAAACAAAATCAAAACATTTAATTTTCCTACAGTTCTAACTTTGTATAAATCTAATCATAGCTATCAATTGATGAAAGTGCAGAAGTATTCAGCCGAATCGAAATTACATACTAACAATGGCACAGAGAAATAAATGCGCGAAATTGAATTACTTCTATTTTGTTGTGTAAAACAATGTGAAATAATGTTATAGTAATCCTTAAAGTAAATTTTTGAAGGTTGAAGGTGTACCATCCCTATGACCCGTTATGATTTATATGCAGATAATTACATTATATTAGCAGAAATGCAGATATTTAAAAAAATTGAAATGATTTCTTACCTGACATTATCTTTGTTTAGCAAAATTTATTCAGCGGTCTGATTCTACACTGTAATACCAACCTTCAACGATTGCATACATATAAATAGATTGAAATTGCTCTTTATATCTTATCGCCCTTTGGATAATAAGATTAATAATGTACAATTTATTTCGCACGCATTTTTATATTCATTAGACATAAATATATCGAAACTGCTCTTTGTATCTTATCTCATATTAGATAATAATATAAAAATAAACATGAACATATAGAATTTATTTTATGCGTCGTAATTATCGTGTAAATTCGAACAGATATGATCAATATATCTGATGATGTCACTTACCAAATAATANTAGATTGAAATTGCTCTTTATATCTTATCGCCCTTTGGATAATAAGATTAATAATGTACAATTTATTTCGCACGCATTTTTATATTCATTAGTCTATATTATTATCAGTGAAATTACCCTATTTTTTTGGCAAGCTCTGCTGTGAAGATTTTCCTTTCCTTATTTCTAATACCATTTAGATGAAAGAATTTACGATCCAAACCGAAGCACAGTTATTCAAGACTTTGCAATATTGTTTTGACTTATTAGGCCATTATCAACAAGTTGAATTGAAACTTCTCAAACCTGTCAAAACAAAAATTAGTTTGTATATCTCAGAAACAAAAAATACTTAAAGGAATGCCGTTTCCAAGTCTGTTTCTGAAAGGAAAAGCCTATCACTTACACATACGTGTGATGTAGCAAATACTTTTTAAATATATATCGAACTTGTGTATGCCAATATTTACAAATTCAATCAGGAAAGTACCGCTTTGGAGGCGTCCGGACCCTAGCACTACCGAAAACCAACGCGCCCCTCTCTGTCGGCACCCTCTCCAATCGAGCTGACCCGATGTATACCGATAACCACCCATATTAAATATAAAAGTTTTCCCTAGTTGGAACATTGTATCCCTTCCCCCCTGTCAAATTATTGGCAACTACTTCCGACCTCCCTGACGAATACCTCAATTACCTGGATAACCTACCCAACTCCCTAAAATAACCCCACACACACATATACACACCTAAACACACACACACACACACAAACGCATTCTCAAAACAACAATCACATTAAACTCTGAAAAACAATTGGCTGAAGAGGGCCTTGATTGATCCTTTAAGAGGTAGAGGGGTTTTAGTCGGTAGGTCCGAGGACATCTTCCTCGGGAATCCGACACTACGCAGTCGTACAGATGGCTTGAAGATTTCCCCTCTTCCACGAAAACAAAAAAAAAAGGAACATTGAAGACCAAACCTCTCGACCTTTATCACAGGCGTTCTCAATGCCAAACAAATATTCTGGGGCTGCCGACCTAATGATAAAAAAGGCATTTCCCTTCTTGCCAACTCTCTTGATTCTCTCCAATATCCCACGCACTTCCCGGAATGTCTCAGTTACCTTCCAGATATCCATTCTTCTCCACCTTCCTGTCCTAATCGAAATCGGCCGCCCAACTTACAACCCCTCCAAAGCTAATAACCTCATTAGATTAGCTACATTTCCAATACACCCTTGAGATATCTTCATTTAAGTGCACTCAAATTTTCACAATAGCGGAACTCGATGAAGCTGTAAATCTCAATTGAAACGAACTTACCAGCGCCGTCGAGCACTCCACAATCTCCCGCCCCTCCTCCTTATCCTCTCCAATCGAAACTTTCCTCAGACATTCTTCAATTCGTTAAGAGGAAAAACAAGACCCGCCGTCTGTGACCCCGCACACCGTGCCAAATTAAATGTCCTTTAGTGAGAACTCAAAATTCGCCTCATCGAATTCCGTAGCGCATCCTTCGACGATTATATCACTCAGGCAAAAACACACTCCCAAAGCACTTGGAAAGTGATTCGCTAGTGCTCCCCATTGTCTACCTCTCCCCCTACTTTTCAGTCGAGGAAGATGCTGCGAACTCTGTATGCCTTCAATGTCGACGCTTTATCAAGAGGTTCGCGAACCTCGTCCGGTCTCTTAGCCGGCTGACCTTTTTGGACCTCTCTCAAAGTCCAAACTGCTAGTCGATGGACCGAGCTATTACCAATACCATCCGCTACTGCAGAATTCTGTGCTATTATCATCTTGGAGGAGCTCGTTCTCCAGTATGACACCCCGAACCAATGATTGGTGACAATGGGACTCAATTCGTGAAGTGATGCAATATCTGGCCTACACCTTAGGAATCACCCAGAATCTTACTTCGATTTAACATCTAGCCGCCAATCCGGTAACGAGAAAAAAATCGGGATTAGAAGATTCAACTTGCCATTACAACTCCCGTGGACCAGGCCCAATGAAACGAGATCCTACCCAGTGGCCGATTTGCTTTAAACGCCGATTGCAGCTGAACAGGTTTCATGCCCGCCTACCTAACGTTCAGAAGAGAACTGCGCACCTCCGATGACGCACAGCGAGATCTTCGAACCATAGATAAAACTGACAATTTCATGTTGGAAATTACCCGCGTTTGCCAACTTTACCTCACGTAGTGTCAGGCCTGGGACCAGCAAGAAGTACATCAAAATCGTCACAAGGAATATGCCGATCGTCTTTGACGTCCGCTACTACCTACCGACCATGCTCGAAGTAAGGTTCAGAAAAACTTCTCTGCGAAGCTAGTTCCCCGTCGGGATGGACCCTACGTAATTTTGAATCAGAGAGAGCCTAATAGCTTCAAGATTGCTGCTACAAAGAACCCAGGGGAAGTGGTCGGAGTATACCATGCCTCCGCCCACACCCCTTTTGTCGAAACCGAAATGCAGCTCCTCAAATTCCCATTCGAAAGAGAAGATGACCCAAGAAACAGAAGTCCCAGTCATAGTCCCGAGACGTCCGCCGGTGACTAAAGACTGAGCTTTGTTCGAATTTCACTTTTACCGCCATTCAGCCCCGGATAGTTTCCTGACGCATCGTAGTACCTCTTTAGAGGACGCTTAAGTCCAGTTTTTTAAATGGAATACTCTGTTTATATTATGTAGAATTTTTGTTCTCTTTCGAATGGGGCTATGGTTCTCCATACCCATCTTTTATAGTTTTCGAATTACTGCTCCTTGTGAAAGCAACTAAATTAGACTAATCAATGCTTCATAGGCGTTGTCTTCCGGGATGTCGAGGCAATTATGATAAAACCCCTAAAGTAGTTGTTTTCGGTGTTCCAACAGCAGTTGATCTGGGTAACAGGTGGATTCACGCCATTCCTCGCAAAAATCTAACTGTTACTAAATCCAGTAAAGTTTACAAATTACATTCTGTGAAAGATAGTGTCATCTGCATTTCAACTGCTCAGGATTCCAAAACAGGTAAAATTATTGTCATAAATTTGAAATATCCTAAATTGAAGCTAGGAGCGGTACCTACTCTATTTCCCAATTGTCCTGATTATCTGTCAACAAATATTCACACGCGATTGAGTAGAGACAAACAGTTAAACAATATTGAAACGAAAAAAATTTTTTGCATGCAGTAGAACAAAGTAAAATTGATTTTAAAGTATATGAGAAATCAAAATTGTAGACGATGAAAAAGTAACGATATTTAAATTAATATACTCGCTTGGACTTGTTATTACTTACTCCCTTATAAAAAACTTCGAATTAAAAGTGCAAACGTTTTTAAACGGAATAAGAATTCCATTTTCAGTGGGGAATATCAAAATTCTGTTTATATCAAAGAATATAAACGAAATGGAGTCTTTGTTAACAGAAATAGATAAGCATGATGCAGACAAAGTAATCACCGATACCAAAAATACTGTTTTGCAGCATGTTACAGTTTTTAATGGAATCGATATAATGTGAAGAAAACCAGCTTGCCTTAAATTTTATTTGTGAGCAACTAAAATTGCACATATCTCTAAGGAAACATTCCGATATTCGAATAATACTTTACTACTACTACTACCGCTACTTTTTAATCTATACGCATCGAAGACGCCATCATCATCATTAAAGACAGTACAACGGTAGGGTTAGATGTGCAAGGGCAAAAGATTAGTATGCTTAGATTTGCAGATGATATAGCAGTATTAGCATCTAGCAATGAGAACCTAGAGATAGCTTTAAATATAATGGAAGCGGTACTGACAGATCAGTACTGTATGAAAATAAATAAAAGCAAAATTAAAATACTGGTATGCAAGGGAAGAAAAAGTATATAAAGATAGGAGACGAAAGATTAGAAGAAGTGGCTGATTTTAGATACCTAGGAAGTCAGGATGGAAGGAGTAGTAGGGATGTTTAGAAATTCCAAAAAGGTTGTTAAAGGTGTATGTTTGCACGGCGTTGTACGGGTGCGAAACATGGACAGTGGGCGCGGCGGAAAGGAAACGGTTAAAAGCGTTCGAAATGTGGTGTTTTAGACGGACGATGAGGATAACGTGGGTAGAAAAGGTTAGAAATGAAGAGGTATTGAAAAGAATAGGAGAAAAGAGGACTCTAAGGAAGTCAATAAAAAATAGGCGAAATAGAAACAGGAGTTAGAATGGGTAGAGGTAGACGTAGATTAGATTACTGTTCGCAAATAGTTAAGGATGTGGGCTGTTCTAGTTTTAGGGAAATGCGAAGTTTAGCTGAGGATAGGAAAGAGTGGAGGTACGTGTCCAACCAGTCTTAGGACTGACGACCTTATGATGATGATGAAATAGATGAAATACAAAAACCATATTTAGACTATAAAGGAGGAAGTATTGTTGACACCGTAGTTCCTTAGCAAATTCTGCCTTTGTGTTCATGGTATCGAGTGTAAGATTGAATTTAAAAGGGGTTGTGCATATAAGTCTAACAAGTAAAACAAATAATGAACTGCTTTTTTCTTTAATAAAAACTATAATAATTAAACCGGAAGAAATTGGTTTTCGCGTATTGTTTGTGGTTACCGACAATAATGCTGTAAATAGTAAAGCAATGAGTAATTTTTCGTTAAAAACAGTTCTTTCGTTTGTTATCCCGTAGATCAATCGCAACCCTTTTTTAACCTATTCGACTCCATTCATTTACTGAAATGTATTAAAATAATTGGATGAATTCCAAACCCGATGTAATGCTGCATTATCCCGATTTTGAGACAGGTATGTACTTAAAGAAGAGCTTCATTTAAAAGCTTACGGTATCTTTATACTTTAGAACATGATAAATGATTGCAATTTGGTTATTCATTCACCGCCCTACTCCGGAAGTTAGGGCGGGAGGCCCTCTTCAGCTTTCTTTCAGGAATCGTGGGAATGGGTGGATGGTGGTTCGGGTGAGAAATTTGAGACGGACGAAATGAAGACAGAAGAGAATGGAAGATTATCTGTGGAATATTACTGCCCCAGCATTTGTCTAAGTGATCCAAGGAAACCACAGAAAGACCAAGGCAGATGGACTCGGAATCGAACCGGCGTCCTTCCGAATGCTAAGCAATGGTCTAAACCTCTAGGCCATACCGCTCAGTCCTTTGGTAATGCAGAGTTTGCTTAAATTTGGATATAATATTGACCATTTTGAAGATCATCATTATAAGGTCGTCAGTCTGGTTGGACACGCATCTCCACTCTTTCCTATCCTGAGATAATCTTCGCATTTCCCTAAAACTAGAAAAACCAACATCCTTAACCATTTGCGAACAGTAATCTGATATAGGTCTACTTCTATCCCTCCTAACTTTCGTTTCTGCCTCTAATATGTCTCTGACTAGACCTTCATGTCTGAGAAGGTGTCGTACTAACCTATCTCGCCTATTGATTTCCATAGAGTCCTCTGTTGTCGTCCTCTTTCTAATACCTCTTCATTTCTAACCTTTTCTACCCACGTTATCCTCATCGTCCGTCTAAAACACCACATTTCGAACGCTTCTAACCTTTTCTTTTCCACCGCGCCCACTGTCCATGTTTCGCACCCGCACAGCGCCGTGCTCCAAACACCTTTAACAACCTTTTTTGAATTTCTAAATCAACCGTTCGCAAGCATAGAAGTGACTTCTTTTTATTGAAGGCGACTCGACCCTACGCTATCCTCTGCTTTATATCCCTACTACTCCTTCCCTCCTGACTTATTTGACTTCCTAAATATCTAAAATCGGCCATTTCTTCTAATTTTTTTTAAGTATTTTTGTTTTACTTTTATTTATTTTCATGCAGTACTGTTCTGTTGGTACCGCTCCCATTTTATTTAAAGCTATCTCTAACTCCTCCTTGCTAAATGCTAATACTTCTATATCATCTGCAAATCTTAGCATACTAAGCATTTGCCCCTGTATATCTATCCCAACAGTTTTACTATCTTTAATGATGTTGATCGCGTCTTCGATGTATACATTCTAAAGATACTGCTGATTTTATCCAAATAATCTTAACTTTGTGGAAAATTGTCAATGTAAAGCATCCTCTAAAGGGCAAGCGTTTAAGCGATGAATATCAAGAGTGCATTACGGCAAAAAAGTTTGTTAATGATATCAAAAATACATTTTTATATAAATTGCTTGACTGGTTAGGCGCATGGAAGTCACATTCTTTCAAACATAAATTAACTTCTCAAACTCATGTAGCTTTCTACCATACCGTGCGTGGATTACTGAAGATTTTGAGTTATTGTTTTAACGTGTTAAAAATGAATTACGTTTTATTAGGTAAATTTCAAACTGATGACCTAGAACATGGGTTCAAAACATACCGTCAACTTTTTGGTTAGGAGAACCATATTTCAATGAGACAGCTATGTGAATCTGAGAAAAAAAACTGAGGATACAATCGATATTATGGGGCGTTCATGTATTACGTAACGGAATTTGAGGGGAGGGTGGTCTCGTAAAACGTTACGATGCGTTACAGGGGAAGGAGGGGGTCTTTCTTAATCGTAGTGTCCACAACGATTGCAACTGCAGCATGGTGGCCTGCGGTCGGAACATCTTGTATTTGGCAAAGATGTACATTGTTGATTTCGTTGTCTGCTTTGATTGTTGTTGGTTTCCCCTGCAACCATTTCCTGTGGACACATTTTCTCCTCTGTTCCTATTTCCTTGATATCCCCTGTATTGATTTTGGTAATCTCTGTGAAAATTACTCCCTGATGTTGGAACCGGATCATAATTATTCACGTCCAGGGACGATGTTATGGTGTTGAGGGTGGATTTCGATAGTTTTGCTGGAACCTTGATCGTATGTTTCCTCTGCTGCCTGATGCGTGGTTTCTTGTATTTTCCTAAGATTATCTTTGTCTATGGGTTGGTGTTATTGTTAGAGGTGATGTTTGGGCCGTCATTCGTGGATTGGAACCCTTTTCCGGCGCCTCCACCATACATGTCACGCTCAATTCAGAAACAGTGTCTCCACCATGTCACATCAGTAATTTGTCACTTTGGGGTTTTTTGTTAATTATTTATTTTAATTACCTGATTACAATGCATCTTGATTATTTTGGTGTGACTGGGGGTAAGGTATTAAGACAATAAGAAAGGCAAGATTGAAAAACAATAACAACTTTATTGTATAGTAAAGGAAACAGCTATGAAATCCAAAAAGATAATAACACAATTACAAGTAGCTTTAAAATTAGTTGTCAGGTAATTAAGGTAGATAAAAAATGACAAATGAAAATTGAGCAAAAACATTTATAAAAAAAAAGGATCTTTCTCTCAACGTAGATCAACCCAAAAAGTTTACTTACATTGATAGGAGCGTTGCAATCATCGTCCAAGAGGTAGTGTCACCAACACTTAGAGTTTCCCACTTGTTGTTGCTCTTTTAAGGGTACCCTTTTTCCCTTCGCGTTCCCCAGTCGACTGCCTGCGATCAGACTATCGATCCCCGTTCAGCCGCTTAACTTTTTTTTGATGAACCAGTGATTATTTGTCCATAGTTCAACATTGGTCATTTACTGGTTCTAGAAGTTTCTTTGGTTTAGCTGATTTAACGAAAAAACTGACGAAGTCCTTTTTAATAACTTCGCGAAGTTTAATAATTTTCACAATGACCAGAACTATCGAACTGGCGTCAACTTCTTGTAAATAGATAATTCTTTTCGCATACTGCTTCGTTGCTGCGGAATGCCAAATACGCTTATTTTACAAGTAAATGAAGTCGATATCTGTTTTATGAATTTGAAATGAATAGCAACGTTATAATTATGACATATTTAATTAATTTTGAAATATGTTTTAAAGTCTAAAATGGTTTTTTGAGTTTCCTTAAAATTTCACTGCGTGACGGTATTGTATGTCATGTAATGTTGTTTTCGTTGTCAGTATTCGTTAGTGTTTATGCAAAAGCACATTGCTGTAGTCGGTGTTATTAAAGAGTTCATAGTGTTCATACTGTAATGTCTTCAAAAGAGGAACATTTGTACCATCAACTGTTCTTGGCCTATAAAGGTTCTCATGCTGACTTGCTAGCGCAACTGTATCAAAAAAATACCAACGAAATTTGGAAAACGGCTAAAGAAAAACTAAAAAATAAAGAAGAGCTTATAGAACATATAAGAAGATCATCA
>NW_020439120.1:1049692-1056446 GCF_000699045.2 Agrilus planipennis
ATTATTTTACTGACTGGGTAGTGTCACCATGTTTTTACATTATTTAATATTAATTTAAAACTGTATGTTAGAACAATTCATACAAAAAAAAAACAAAAAATCCAGGTTCGTCGGAAACAAAATTAAATCTTACATTTCAAGACGTAACAGTACCTACCTATTTCTGTAGCTCTTAAAAATGAACAGGAACATGTCCTAATATTAATTACAATTTTTTCAAATCATAAATAATGCACTTAAAACTAGTGACTCCTACTCAAAGCTCAAAGCATCCCCTAGTACTTTAATTTTTAAAAACATATTTGTTTGCTATTTTCAGGCTTCCCTCATGCTCTTCCACCATTTATGTTTATGGGGGCTAACTGTCATCACCATCCTCACCCTTGTCAACATGATTATTGTAGCTTTGAAAGAAATCGTCCAAATTGCCACCACTGTTGCAGAAACAATGATAGACCCGAGCCTCAGCAGTTGTCAGGAAGGCCTTTAAGTTGTCCACCCTTTGGCCGACCACCTTTTGGCAATGGTCCATACGATCAGTCAGTGCGAAGTCGTGAACCATTTAACCATTCTTTTGGATTAAACTGTAGCCACTTAACTCGTAGACGAGACAGACGAAATCATAATTTTGGACATTGCAGAAATTATTCAGCAGGTCGTTGAAAATACCAAAGGAAAATTGGAAGAAAAAAATGAGTTTTAATAAAAGGCATACTTCTTAAAATAGCATGAGATTATTTCTTAAATAACACAGAAAAATATAAATGTGAATATATATTTATCTGTAAATTAGTTAAATAGAATGAGATTTTTGGAGGAGATTCCATGATAATCAAAAATTGACAGATTATTCTGTAGTAAATAAATAAATGAGTTAAATGCAATTATTTTAAATTCTTCTTCCTGAAGTAATTTAACAATTAATTAAACTATTTCAAAACTGTCAACAAATTACTTACTTTGCTAAGCTGTACCAAATGATCTTAAAAATAAAAGAACAGTTGAATATCATCGCGATCTTTTGCATAGATCCATATTTTGGAATTCTGAACAACCTTTTCTTAATACTTTTTTCGGTTGGATCTTTATTTAACTGTTAACATAATCAAACATTTATATCACCCTTTAGTGGAGCCTTGAGGAAGTCCAACAACCTGGGCGAAACGTCGGAGTGTAGTTTTTAAATAAATATAATACTTTTAACCCTATTATTATTGTGACTTAAAAATAATTTAAACATATAGCTTTATTAGGAATACAGACCCTAATCCATAAAAATTTGGTACATTCGTCAATGTTGCATAAAATTTGAAAACAATTCCCTTCATAATATAACCTAAGCCATTAGCTAGTAGCCTTTAAACCTTAACATTTCTCAATAATTTTGTAATGTATACTTGAAGTAGGTATACAATGTATATACAACCAATTTTACTCGTCAAACAATACGTTAATTGTTTTTATACTTCGTTTACTTTCTGTAGCGATGTGACCTTCAGTTTGACCGGTGCACGGTAGAAAAGAACAACACTAGGCCAGAAAAGGATGGAGACAACTCTCGGCCAAACTCTTAACCGGTGAGGAGCGTATAATCCGTACAGTACTGCACGGAAAAATTGACCATTTTATCCAGTACAATTGCATTGCTCAAATGTGCTGTTATTGGTACCAATTACTACTGAAAATATCAACGAGATGTTTGAAGGCATATTAAAGGCTTCAACGCTTGTTTTCGACTTGCACTACTATTCATGATTGAACAAAACTTTTGGCAGGCACTGTATGAAAAAGTATGTTTAATGTACAAGAGTCGAGAGTATAATGAGCTTTTTCCTCCCTACCTACGATTTATCCAGCGCGCATCCAAGACATTGGAAGGGGCACATCACTACAGAAAGTAAATGAAGTATACATGTCATTGGGATGTATGCAACCAACTATACACTCGAATTATATCCCACGTTTTTGACATTGTTCAATATCAATTTGAATACACTATAATTAGCGTACTTGTGATTAAATGATAGTATACTGTATAACGAAAGTAGGCACGCTTGTTAGATTCGTCGTCTAGACTTAGACTTATGATCTGATTACAAGCCAATAACGTTTTTTTTTTCGTTTTCATTCGTAAATATCTTTCAAACCGCTTTTTAGTAAAGTCGGACGGAATTTTACAAAATCCTTATTGTTAATCATTTAAACCGATCATCTTTATTACAATTCAGAAATATCATACCCTTTTTTATTTGTTTATTTAATTTTATAAAACGAGCTATAACACTCTTGAACAAAATTAAAAGATAAATTGTGTATAATGGAATATAATAATAGCATAACTTACTTACTAAAAAAACAACAGCCATTGAACACTCCTATCCTGTAAATTGTTCCAAGACCTACATAGCTTTGGAACGGTAGAGCAAAATATGTAGTAATTTTTTGAACAGGACTATTCGTACACTTGTCTGGGCCTTCTTAAAAATTATTCCAGGCTGTCCTCAAAACTACTTTTGGGCTTGACTAGATTTTAATTTGATTCTTTTTATTCTGAAAACAAATCAATCATGATAAAAATCAAAGAAACTATAAGAACGAGATGTGAACCCTGCGGGGCCCACGACCTTACAATTTCAAACTCCAATAAGAATCTCTACCTGCTTACGTTCGATCCGAAAACTTTCAATTTCTGAGATAACAACTGGAGGTCTATACTATCAAATGCCTTGGCAAAATCTATAAAATCAACTGACACGAGTTATTCAAAAATTTCACGATAAAATCATTGTAAAGTATCAAGTTGGTCATTGTGGAATAGCTAGCAACAAATATGTGTTGTTGATTTCCAATATGACTGCAGAATTCTGGAATCTAACAACAAGAACCTTTTTGTAGCATAGAGGGTTTCTTTTCGAAATCTACTGTAAATTTAGATGTTTTAATTTACTCTGTGGTTTGTATTGGAAAAGAAAAGTGAGGTTTTTACGTATTTCTGGGCAATTTTTCCAATTTTTCTTTTAATAAGAACCTTCCTCGGACTTCAAGGAATATTTAAAAAAGCATTATCGAAATTGGTTCAGCCGTTCTCGAGTGTTGCGCATAGCAACACTTTTAGCGATTCATTTTTATTTTTATAGATTAGCAAACCCATATAAAGTTACTCGTGGATCTCCAGATCTTATTTTTAATTCACTTGAGATAGTAATCCACCACTAATGCTTCAAACAACGTAAATTAGTAGTTGCTAAGATGGAATACAAAGCAGGAAAATTTGCTTTTTTAAAATTGTATTTAGCGCGAGAGTTTTTGAAAACGTTTGATACGCACTCGTCAATGCAATTTTAATATCAAGAGCTAGATGAGGTTCATCTTCATTCAAAAGACAAAACTGAGACCTTTTAACAGATAGCTTGGATCTCGAAAGAACCAGGTCTAAAATTCTACCGTTATTCAAAGTAAAAAAAGGAGACTGTGGTAAATAATAATTAATTAAAAGGAAGACTATTTCCTTTGTTATCCATTATTTCTTCTTTCGATCTTCAACCCCCGCCACTATAAATAGTTAGAATTTTAAATTTTAGAACCAGTCTCGCGTTGATAATGCCCCCGTATAAAGTGGGCAAAACACGTGTCCGCTCAAAAAGTTTTTGTAACATTTATCAGTAAACTCTGTACTGTCAAGACAGGAATTTTAAAATTTCCAAATATCATTAATTAATAATTGCTATGCAGTTCTACACAATTACTAATGCTTTCAAATAACGATTCATAGGTGGCTGCATTCACGCTTGGTGGTATATATAAAACAATAGCATGGACGACTTTTCTAGGGAAAGAAATTTTGCTACCCAGGATTTCTCTACAAGGGTGAGTACTCTCAATATCACTAAGATTAAATGGATATCCCAAATACTTAAATGTTACTTAGCGCAAAAAAAAAACAAACAAAAGAATTAAAATAAGATCTTAAGATCCATGAGTGCCTTCAATTGGATTTACTAATAGAATATAATCATGAAATAATAATTCTAAATTTACATTAAGCGTACTATATCTATGTCGCCGTAAAATTGTAGTTGGGTTATAATCTGTCTCGCGAGATTGTAAACTCTTGAAAGATTGTGAGCTGTTAGTTAGTTAGTTAGACTTTTTGATTCTAGTTTACATTTGGAATCTTGAAACCACTACAAATAATGGCAGAATCGTTTGCAAAATTTTCTAGGATCTTTAATCGAAAAGTGAAATTTCTGACCGATTTGCTGACTGAAGAGTACACAAACGTATAGTTTCACTAAAACTATTAAAAATGCACACCACTCTGGATAATATACACCATAAAATTATTGTCATTGCCAAAAACTCAAAAAAAAACAAGGATTATTGTATAAATAAATATTTCCACGCTCAAATGCCAACTATAATTATCTTATTCAGNTATTAATATTAATAAGAAGTTAAGATTAATAAAAGATTTAAGTAGGGAATACTAGCTTTTTTCTAAAGATTCTGTAGTTGAAATCGTTTTGTTTTAATTAGTTGTATTTAACAAGATTCTTATCGACTATGAGGAAGATATTTTTTAAGTGTAAATAATAAGAGTCGGTTTCTCTGCAAATGTATTTTCAAAGTGATTTGTGATCATGATTTCTTGCGTTCTTTTAACGGGTGTACAGCTCATACTAATGACTGTATTATAAACATATCGTTTAACGGAAACTTATAAACAGAAAATTAGCAACTTTAACTTCTTTCAATTCGCTTTTTGGTATTTTGGGGATATTGTACCTATATATATATAAGCTATTATTTACTATAAAAATTTGGTTTTTCTCTTTATAAACACTTCTACGAAATGCAATGAAGTGTTCTGTTAAAGCCTGACTAAATTTTCAAACTTAAATTTAAATAATCACAAAATGTTCGTGTTCGAGTCCTATTCATGAATTCGTCTCACTCAAAATTCAGTTTCTTTTTAACGTCTGCTTTTTTCAAATAATAGTTTCTTTCAGAATCAAAATCTTTTTTTCGATTTCGAGAAGGGTTTCTTATGTGCCTATGCGTATCTTTATTTACATATTTAAGTTTAAGTCGTAGTTTTTAGTTTCTAAAAGAGATTCACAAAGTAGAGATTCAGATCATTGAGATTCAGATCATTGAGATTCAGATTCACATCATTAAAAGAGATCATGTAATGCGAAAAGAGATTCATATAATTTTAAACACAGATCACAATGCAGACAGCTAAAACTTTATAAAATTCCAAACAAATAAATGTCTATGCGTTATTCTCTCAATAACTAAATGCACCGATAATTAGTTTTGGTGATGCCGCTTTATTCTGCACTACTGATAGGTAGTAGCAAAATTGCCAGATACAAGCCCTTACAAGGCTACAACAATTATAAGGGAATTTTGGCAATATAAATTAAGGTAAAAGAAGTTACATACTCGGCTGAAGAGAACCTTAATTGGTCCTAGAACGGCCTGAAGTAGGGAGGTTTTAGTCGGTGGGTCCGAAGACTTCTTCCTCGGGAATCCGACACTACCCAATCGTACGGACGGCTGGGTGTCTTTTGAAGATTTCCCCTCTTCCACGAAAACATAAAAAAAATCACATACAACTAGCAAAGAGATTGTAATAATACTCAAAATGTAATAATATAATTGCTAGAAGAACTGTATACAATAAAATAGGTCCAATTCACCATTTAAAATAAGGAAGTTGATGTCAACTTCTGATATAATAATAGTACTAGATAGATGCCGTTATATTAATTGAGGAGAGGTTATGCTAATGTCCAAATTTTCAAAATTTAAATCGACGTAATTCCTGAAATATTCTAATGGATAGTCTGCGTGAGACCGATATAAAGGGTGGTAATTTAACTTCGATAACATCTGGGTCTAGTACAAATATAAAACCAAATTGAAAAATGCCTAAATAAACACAAATTAATAGTTCTGAAGAAGTGTCTAGGAGGCGAAACAATAGTATTTTATTAATATATTTGTGGAAATTAATTTGTGTTTATTTATTAAATGCCTATATGTTTTGTAACAGAAACATATACCTATCACAAGTAAAAGATACCACAGTACATACTAAATATATAGAGTTATGTACCTATCTATTGTTTCACATGAGCTACCCTGTTCATGGTCAAATACATATACAAAAAAATTGCAACAATAATACAGCAATATTATATCATATTATGATAAAGTTTTCAATCCAATATATACTTTTACTACCAGCGCGCAGTTTCCCAGATACATGCACGTATGTAGATAATTACCTTATCCTTTGGAAACGGACAAATCCTCTCGTCTACATACTAGAAAAAGTGGTAAATGACTCATCGCTTTTACGTAATATTTCATAATGTTTCACAACATTGTTTATTGATTTAATTTATATATATATGCAACTTGCAGAGCACGCCATGGAGACATATCAGTTTGAGGTCCGACAGTGAACTATCATAACACAAATTAAAACAAAACAGTGTTAGTAGTAGAGCAGTCTACGTGTGCAGTATGAAAATGTGCATGAATTTTGACCGGCACTGTAGACCACATCATTTTCATCCTGGAATGGATCATTTTCGAAGGCATAATCACCCTTATGCTGGGCACAATCAATGGAATTATTGTCGTCGAGGTCCATTGCATCATGGAGGACCTCCAGGTGAGTGAATAAAAATTTATTATTTAATAAAAATTAAGCGTTTTATTAATATTTGTTAGAGGTGAT